>NC_090732.1:27371658-27376658 GCF_036898095.1 Palaemon carinicauda | reverse complement strand
CATCCTAAACAAGATCTGTAAAGGAATAAATTAAATCAAGCACATCTTCCGGTTCGTTAACATCCAAATGATGTAAAATATTTTTAACCTATCCAAATTTTGTATATTTTCACCCAATGCATCTGAAGGAAACTGACACCCTAACTCGTCAGAGATTTCGGGAGGCACATTCAATACCACAGACACAGGCTCAGACACTATCGCTAATGGATCACCTATCTTACCAATATAAAGTTTCAGATGATTAACATGAAATATTCTACATTTACGGCTTGAACCGGGAGCTTCAATTTCATAGCTAACCTCTGACAGGTTCCTCAAAATGTTCCATGGCCCCTTATATCTTGGTTCAAGAAAACTATCCGGGTCCATACTCAGCACAGAAACAAACTCCCCAGGTTCAAATGAACGTACCACTACCTTTTTGTCAAAGTTGTTTTTCATTACTGACTGAGACCGTTCCAAATTTCCCCTGGAAAACTTCCAGGCACTAGCTATTCTTCCCTTCAAGTCTTTCACAAACCTTTTAACATTTATTTCCTCCTTCCTGTTGGATTTGAGAATTTCAAAAACAATTTCCAATGGTCCACGAACCTTGTGCCTAAATACCAACTCGAAAGGAGCTACACCAGTGGAAAAGTTAGGGTGATTCTTGATAGAAAAGAGGGTAAAAGGGAGGGCTTATCCCAGTCACTATCATGATCATAACAATTTTTTTTTTCAGGACAGACTTGAGGGTTTGGTGGAACCTTTCCACGACCCTTGACTCTCCAGGTGATAAGGTATGCTGGTAACGTGCTGAATGGCCAGTTCTCCACACTTACCCTTAAATACCTAACTCGTAAAATTCGTCCTGCAGCCGGTCTGAATTACATGAGGGAGACCATACCTGGAAAAGAAATCCATCAATATATCAAAGACAACTTGGAAGTAAAACGCCTCATAGGTATAGCTTTAAGAAAGTGAGTGGCTCTGTCAATAATATTTAGTAAATATATGTAACATTTTTTAGTTTTGAGTAACGGACATACCACATCAAAGACTAACTCAGAAAATGGATCACCTATAGCAGGTATGGGATACAACGGGCCTTTAAGGATCCCTTGACTTGGTTTACCCATAACCTGACCAGTCTCAAACTCTGCTAAACTGCTTCACACTCATTTTAATTCCAGGCCACCAAAAATATCTAGCCAGGCTATGAAAAGTTTTTAACACACCCAAATGACCTGGAAAAAAAAAATTAGTATGAGCTAACTCCAAAACAGAATTTCTGAATTGAGAAGATACCACAATCAGGTCCACCCGACCAGTTTTATTCAAATTATCAGATGCGGGATAACTAACCCTATATAATAAGCCCTTTACAACTCCAGACCTAGGCTTAGTCAGATACACAACATCGCGTAAATCAAAATTAAATTCATCTTTTTGAGCTTTAATAAAAGCAGCTCTGTCCCAATCAAGTTTCATGTTAACTACATTAAAACTTTTCTATACTGGCCTGGGCCTTAAAACATGTAACTCTACACTACTTAACATTAAGTCATCATAGCTCTCCAGATCAAGTAAATTAGCAGCTTTTGCTGTTGACCAAGTCATTACAGCCACGGGAATAGCATATTCTGATAATTTAGGGAACAGCTACTGTCCTTTATTATCCAGCATATCATTTCTCAGGATACCATCAATACCCGGGATAGGTAGACTATCCAACACAGCCTACTCAGTGACGCGTTCATATCTTGGAAAAGACATGCGGACATTAACCAGAGGAGCAGACACAACTGGATCAGGAAAACCTCCTAACAATGCAAAATTTCCAGTATATTTTTCAAAACCATTCAGAGCCCTATTCATGACTAACGACCTGGCAGAACCAGTGGCCCTAAAAAACTTCACCTGGACCACACGAGAATAAAAAAATCAACTTTCCAGGTCACACATATTTGTCGTAATTGAGTCACGATTGGTGATTGGGAGCATTAGGCTTACTATTATTTAATATACTATTTCTATCTACTACAGGTCTGTCTACAGGACTACTGCTACGAACCTCTGACTTATCATTAATCAAAACTACAGGACTTTGATTATTACGCTGTAGGTACATCCTATGAACATTACACTGGTTTTGGAAATGCCCAGACTTGTTGCACCAAAAACGGCTTTCTTTACAGCCTGAGCTTCTATTTCCATTATACCTGTTATTTCTCCCACCTGTGAAGTCTCTATTAGCAAAAACATTTGGGGGAGGAGGACCTTCTTGGACTCAACCCACATCCCTATCACCTGAAAAAGAATTAGAATTAATATTACCCTTCTTAGGGATATGGGGAGTCGACGAGGAGGTATCATCTCCCTACCACTATTAGGGTAGCAAGATGTTTGATTATTTAAAGTCTTATGCGTATAACTACCACCGCCTAAACGGTGAGTCAATACAAATTCATCCGCTAACTGAGCGGCACCACTCAATTTCACACTTTTTATCTCCTCCAGGTGAACTCTCAACTCCCTGCTACCGGTCTTGTTAAACTCCTCAAGGAGCAACAGCTCACGTAACGCAGCGAAAGTGACTATCTGGCGACTTTTTAACCATTCGACAAACTGTTCCTCCTTGACACGTGCAAACTCCACGAAAGACTGCGCAGGGTATTTCATATAGTTACAAAACCGGAGGTTGTAGGCCTCAGGGACTAAGTATTTAGACTTTAAAATTGAGGCTTTTACCTTCTGGTGATCCCGAGCTAATCCCTCCTCCAAGGCATTATACACATGCATTGCCTGGCCCACTAACCTACACTGTATTAATACAGGCCAAATTTCTGACGGCCAAGACAATCTGGAGGCCACACGCTCAAATGACTTGAAGAACTCAGGGATATCCTTTTCCTCAAACACTGGCAACAATTTTAGTGCAGCACCTATAAACACATCTTGGAAACTATTTTAGGGGGGGGGAACTTATCAAATTGGCCACCTATAACCTAGCCATCTCTATATCTAATTTCACCATCTCCAGCTCATGAAACCTTACCCGCTCGTTCTCCTCAAACTCCATTTTTTGCAAATGTATGCGTTTGAAAATAAGGTTGTATTCCTTCTCCTCGTTAGAGTCACCCAACACATTAACAGGGGCCAGAGATTTGAAGGGTATAGAATCAGGGAGGGCAAAGAACGGATTAGAGTACACATTACCCGGACCCTTGGGAAAATTTGCTGGACCCTCGTAAATGATACCTATGACAGAAGGATCCCCAAACAGAGTTAGACCATCCCTCATAGTTACATTGTCCTCTTCTAAACCCTCACTCAAACTCTCCTCGCTATCACAAATTACCTCAATCTCACTTTTTGAATGCTCAGCTTCAGCTAACTCCTGTTTTATTATCCCTAACTACTACCAATATCTCTGCTCTGGTGTCTGTCGTCCTCCGCGGAATATCCACCTAATTAACACACTCAACTAAATGTTTCTTACCTAGTAGGGGCAAATACTTAAGGGAATCAACTGACCCCAAAATATCAGCGGGATCAAAAACAAATTCCTCCATTTTGTAAAACAAAGGAAAAAAATTCAGAGTAAAAAGGTAACACTAAAACAAAAAATATTGAAGAATCCACCCAAGTGTCGCTCTACCGACCAAAATACCGGATACCCAGAGCTCTCTATCCTGTCACAGTCGTCATAAATATTACGACCTTTGTTGGGGGGTGGTGTAAGTTCTTATTGCATGATAAGAGAGGTTAATGTTTACAAAAATATCCAGTAGTAAATTGGTTATTGGAAACGGAAAAACTTGGGAAAACTTAACAATACTAATTAACAACAATTTTTAGATCATTCAGCCTGTTGACTACCAAACAATTTGAATTAACAATTAACAACTATCAATTAACAACTGACAATTAACAGCTAACAATTAACCATTAACAATTTAAAAAACTCGCAAACGGGAAACACCATACTCTCAACCAAAAAAAAAAAAAAAAAAAAAATCACCCCCTGCTCCAACCAAGGTAGTGACTCCACTAACACTCAGATACCGTAGGGAGTACAGCTCAACAGGACTCCTCATCGAAGGTAGGGATATGGAGTCCCAACCCGCCAAAAAAGGTAGACAGTATCTCCTACCTGGCAACTGCCTCCCTACATTCCACCATGAGCTCCAAAGCTCCCGCAACTGCCTATGTCGATGATGCGTTAACAGTGGTGTCTCTCCCACGTCCACCTTGAAGCCGGAATTCCTATATTGGTGCTGCGGACTGCAGAAGAGAGCACATAGGAATTGCAAATCAGCGCAGGGGGCAGAAATGCACCTGATAAAAGCCACCAAACATTGATGTCGCATATATATATATATATATATATATATATATATATATATATATATATATATATATATATATATATATATATATATATATATATATATATATATATATATATATATACTGTATATATATATATATATATATATATATATATATATATATATATATATATATATATATATATATATATATATATATATATATATATATATATATATATATATATATATATATATATCGCATACCCCATGTAGTAATGCATAATATACTTTGAATGGAATATTTTTCCCCGTAACTGTGAGATTAAAAATGAAATCATGGAATATAATCTTTCACTCTTCTGATATTCGTAGTTGATATGCAAATGACTGTTTCTGGAAATCAGATGAAGAAGGGGGAAAATATAAATCTTTTGAAGAAGAAAGATCAAGACAATTGATTAAACTTTTGAAAGAAGATTTATAAAGGAGTAATTATCTAAGTCTTGTGTGGAGTTGATTTGAAAACGAATGAGAAAAATGAAAATAAAAAAAAGTGGGATGAACTTCCATAAATGAAATTGAAGCCATCGTGAGTTTGTAATTAAAAGATGAAATTTAAATACATAAATATTAATAAAAAAGTAGTTACCTTGATTTTATTATCATGTGTTTTTTCAACGG
>NC_090732.1:27344158-27354158 GCF_036898095.1 Palaemon carinicauda | reverse complement strand
CACTAGAAATATTGTATATAAAGAAGTTTTGTATATTGTTTTATGTATTGCTCATTTTATAGAATAAATACACTAGTTAAATCTTGTCACATTTTATTCAAACACGTATAGGTTAGGAACAAGATAATTAGTATTAAAAATATAATTTCGTGTAATTTGCAGGGGTTCCAATAGTTATTACTATTATTAGTAGAAACTCAAATAAGTTACCGATGAATATCCTCATTGGTCGCATCCTGTGACGTCATCTGCTTGTGGTTCCTCGTACTTTTGGGAACCTTATAAGACATTGAAGACATCGGTGGTATAATCATAATAATTTGTACTCATGATATACCTATAAGGCTTGAAGGCGTTCAGTACACTTCACGGAATCTTACCACACAAGAATTACAAATGTAATAATCTAAAAAAGTTATGAGAATGAAGTTGAAAATGTTCGTTAAATCACTAGTTCGTCAGATATGGCAGAGGGGAGACTGTCTTAGAATTTGGTATAAAGGTGTGAAGAAACTTTTCACTGGGGTATGTAATTGCCGCAAGAAATTTAATTGGCTACTGTGGGGGATATGTCAATTCTGACATACACAAAGGCGTACACACACGCATGCACACACGCACACACACACACACACACACACACATATATATATATATATATATATATATATATATATATATATATATATATATATATACACACACATATATATATATGTATATATATATATATATATATATATATATATATATATATATATATATATATATATATATATATATATATATACATATATATATATATATATATATATATATATATATATATATATATATACGTATATATATATATATATATATATATATATATATATATATATATATATATATATATATATATATATATATATATATATATATATATATATACTAACGGCAAATAGCTGGAACATGCGATGTCTCAGCATGACAGCCAGCTGTGAGGAAAAAGGAAACGAAGAATTGACCAAGAGCTTTCATGTTATAATTACACCTACTCAAGATCTCATGGTAACAATAACACCACATCGCTTGGTCAAATATCCGTTACGTTTTGCCAGCTGGTTTACTGTATACCTGTCTGTGTGTATGTCATTGCTGAAGTATTTGGAGTTTTGAGGATAATCTTGTGTGGCCGTGTATCATGAATATATGGATTTATACTTTTCGGAGATGAAATGCAAAGGAATTTTCTTTCCATCCTTCAAAAAATTAATTAATGGGAAGAAACAAGAAAGATACATTCATGGAATGTTTTTCAAAATAATACGCTGAGATGAGAGCTACGACAAAAACGTATCAGATTCTGATATTATTAGGTAAAATATCGGACTGTTTAGCGGTACTTAAAAATCAATTTCAACGTTAGAAAATTGAAACAACCCAACAAATAGGAGATTTAAAATTATATATTTGTGTTCTAGGTAAACGGTAAAATTACTTGATACGAAATGTTATGAAAATTATATACTCAATATCATACATAATATTCAGAAATGTATTAAGAATATAAATTTATATTCTGTATGCAATATACTTGATAAATGGAAATAATTTTCATTATCTTTGCATTAATAACAACAATTCAATAAAAAGCTGGAAGTGTGGTGCAATATTTCCAATAAATTCACTTCCTTCAACAACAACATTGGTTTTAGATATTCGATGTGATTAGGTTCAATGCTTGTCGCATGGATATTTGAAGCAGGTATTGAGGACACAGAAAGTGAACTTTAACATCAAAGTTTCCTTTCAAACGCAGTCACTCAAATGCAGTGACCCGGAAGGAAAATCGTTGCTTTCTGTAAGGATGGAAGACAGAGAGGGACAGGAGAAATAGATGGTAGGGTTTGGATTTTTCCCAGATAAAGAAGTAAAAGAAATTTCCACAGAAAAATTAGTAAAAGATGTTTTCTATCTTTAAGCCGTTTATATTAGCATTTGATTTCATAGTTCCTTATTTCATATTATATTCTAGCACGTTTCCAAATATTTCTTTTCCACATCAATGGTTCCAGGATTTTTCCGTATTTACCAAATTATTATTATTATTATTATTATTATTATTATTATTATTATTATTATTATTATTATTATTATTATTATTATTATTATTATTATTATTATTATTATTATTATTCAAGAAACGACCTTAATTGGAAAAGCATGCTTATTGAGGTGAGGACTTTGTTATACCAAGGCATGCAAAGGTTTCCTGGATAAAAGCTCTTTATTACATGAGTTGCCCAGTCTGGAACTGCACTGCACAAGTCTGCTTCACCCTTGTTTGAGAAGATTTATAATTATTTTGTCTGCTTATGAACGGTAAAAAGATTGTAATTTTTTTTCCAGGGTCTTGTTTCAGAAGTTCTTTACCCATGAAGTCACTCTTGGCAGTGCCCAACCTAATAGGGTTTGCAGATGGTACCTATTTTTAGGTTATACCATCGTATTTAGAGTGCATCAGACGTCTGAAGTAAATAAACGTGTTAACTATCTCTAGACCTTCTTTTTATGACAAGAACATACGGAAGATTCATGAAAATGATAGCGAGTTTCTAGTAACAGCTAACGAATGTAAACATTTTAATCATTATTAGAGATGCGTAAAAGCCCACATTCGCTTATTTTTCTTTTCCATTTTCTTTATATGTTTAAAGGATCCTTGCAAAGGTAAATTATTTCCCCTTTCTTCTTTTATAGTCTTTATAATACAATTGACTGGCCATATTAATTTTATCTTATCTTGATTTGAATTCCTTTATATGTAAGGATTGCAAACCCAATGTAAACCTGTAATAATTTGACAAAGCCATTGTGGGGCCGAACAGTCACTAAATGGAATGATAAAAATCAATGTATTTTTCATGGAAATTTACCCGAGAGAAACTCAGAAAATTTTATATCACTATTGGAAACATTGATTCGCCAAAGGCAATTGTCTTTCATAGAAACTGCATGGCTAAAATAAACACGTTTTGAAATCATTTCAAACCGTGGGTAGATATAGATACACTAGGAGTTGGAACACAACGCATTAAATAATCCACAGCCATAATTCAACACGACACAGAATCAAGATGAATTCACTTCTGCATTAGCTCAGTAGCGAGCTGGGGCAGAGAAAATACAAGCAATTACATTTCTCTTACACTATGAAGGTAATTTTAGAAGAGAGTAGAGTAAATGAATTATAGAAATAACCACTAGCACTTCCTCCTGAACCTGTAGTATTTGTCCAATCTATCTACAACAAAAAGTCATGTCTCTCATTTAAAACAGTTATGACAGGTTTTTATAGACAAACTATTTCAACTATGGAGCAATGGTGAAATAGACATGATATCGTAGGTCTCAGTATTTGGTTTTAAATCTCATCATACTCTAGCATAATTACAATTCTTATTTTCTTTATAATTGCTTCCTTTTTAGGATAATAATTAAAGAAATTTGCTCACTCCTCATTAACTTTACTACTCTGGGATATATTTTATTTTAAATAGAATAAATATGCTAAATAAAGGAGTTATTTCAGAGATATTGGTAAATTTCTTATGGGTAACAGTGAAACTAAAAAGAAACTCTACAAGAGAATATAAAATGGTCCGGAAGAGGAGAGAGTTGAGAAAAAAAAAACATTGTGAGTATGGTAATGAAAAACAGTAGAAGACTACAAAACAGGTTAATGAATCTTAGTGTAGATGGTAGAAGTAAGTAGTTGATATACATTAGTATTTTAGAGCATATATAACATATAATGGAAAATCATCACAGAGATGAGTTGCATACGAAAAACTGCAAATAAAGGTAACTGGATGCGTGTATATTTTGATTAGTATAGGACTTGAGTTGATGGGTGATTTATAAAGAAAATCTTCATATTGATTGGAAAAAATAAAAGGATAATGCTGTTGATATGACTTATTTATGATTTATACATGTTTTAAGAAGAATTAATATGAATAGAAATTTGTAACCTAGTAAAAAGATTATAAAAATTCAAAGTTGCTAGACAGTAGCAGGTGGGAAAATTGTGGAAAAGGTTTGATATGTAATATGCGTTTCGAGAGAAAGATTTTTTTTTCTTGGAAACATAAGTTCATGTAAAACATAAAGATGAATGGTGTATGAGAAGCCATGTACTATTGGTAAAATCTCTAGTGCAGATAAATGGAGTTGCAAGTATTGTAAAAGACTTAACTGTACATTTTGTGCTACTTGTCAGGCTTGGAGGAACGTAGAGAGGAGAGGTCTCCTTTTCTGTTTCATTTGTTTGAAGTTACTACCCCCAAAATTGGGGGAAGTGACTTGGCATATGTATGTATGTATGTAGGAATCACTAATTAAAGAATGGCCACTGCAATTGCTCAAGATGTTTTATTCTGAAGCCATCCAATCATAGAGGAGATACATACAAACACACACACACACACACACACACATATATATATTGTACCAACCATGTTTCACACTATTGTACATAATTCCTTTTGTATGTATTATGCTTGTATCTTCGCTCTTCCCTAGCACTAAAACGAACATGAAAATTCATGTCTGGTTTTTCCTCTGTAATATTGTCTGTCTTGTGAACTTGTTATGTCCTGTTGCCTTGAAGTTTTGTATATAAGGAGAATGTTCTACAATAAAATAACTCAGTCGTTTCTAACCTGCCTTTGAGTTCACAACCTTACTCGGCACCGTCAAATTGGTGACCCCGGAAGTCGACTTGCTCAAACTGCATTCAACCCCCACCTCCCTCACCCCTCCATCATTGGTACTATGACGGAGACGAACTCTACTACAGCAGTTGGCGTTGCGGCCGCCCCATTGAAACTTTCACTGTTCGCCACCGTAGAGGCGTTTGCTTGGTTTCAACGCGCAGAAGTCCACTTCCGTATCAGGGGCGTGACTCGGTCAACCACCAAAGCGGATTATGTTCTCGCGGCGATACCCGAGGACACCTTCCCAGAAATATCCGACAGGCTTTTTGAACATGGAGACACCCCAATAGCGTATGACGCCTTCAAAACATACCTTTTGCAGCAGTACTCGCCGTCGCCAGCCGCCCGTATAGCAAAGCTTTTTCAGCTCTCGCAACAACCGTTGGGGGACCAAAGGGCTTCGCTTGCCCTCAAGGAAATGACCAGTATCGCTCGCCTTCAACCTGCCGCAGACAGCTCTCCTCGTGAGGTGAACCTACTTCGTGCCTGTTGGATACGCTGTTTACCCGAACCTGTACGCGCTTCCATACCCGATGTCGATAGTTTACCCATAAAGGACTTGATGACCAAAGCCGATGCCCTTATGGACAGCCACTTCAAGACCTCCATCAACGCCTCCACCCCTGACGAGGATGCCTATTCAACGTCAACCGAAGCTGACATGAATGCAGTAGGACATACATGCCTACCCCGTGAAGTGCCGAAGCGGCGACAAAGCCGCCCACCACCCACCAATTGCTCGCGGCCCAATGAACGACTTTTACAGCCACTTACTACCTCCCATCCACCGCAGTTTTGCTACTACCACTTCAGATTCGGGGCAACCGCGAAGAAATGCGCCAAGGATTGTCAGTGGCCAAAAAACGTGTAAGTAGGCCATCGCTTGTGGCGGTGGCCTCCCATGTTTCTAATCTTTTCTTTTTACAGGATGCAGGAACGGGCGTGCGATTTTTGGTAGACACGGGTGCTTGTCGTTCTCTTTTGCCAAGGAAACTCTTCAAGGCACAATGTAGTCTGTCTACATCTGCCGACGTCCACTTAGTAGCTGCCAACGGATCTGCGATACCCACCTAAGGTTACGAAAACCTCACATTATCGTTCGGAAACGGTAAATTCAATTGGAAGTTTCTCGTTGCTGACGTCACCATGCTAATCCTCAGTACGGATTTCCTCTCTCAATTCCACCTTATGGGCGATGTCGCCCACCGACGATTGGTCAACGCAGACACATACTTGTCGACACCTCTTCAACCCGCCCCCTCTAACCTCTCTCTCAACATCAGCGTACCCACGGATGCCTACGCCCACCTCCTCACGTCGTACCCGGAAGTTTTCCGTCCAGAACTTCGCCAAACGCCCACTGTTCCTGCCAAGCATGGTATTTATCACCATATCAAGACGACGGGACCCCCAGTCTTCGCAAAATTCAGACGTCTGGCACCCGAACGATTGGCCGCCGCCAAACAGACGTTCGCCGAAATGGAGAAAATGGGCCTTTGCCAAAAGGCCTCTAACCCATGGTCGTCACCCTTACACATCGTTCTGAAGAAAGACGGCTCCCTCTGTCCGTGCGGGGATTACAGACGCCTGAATGTGCAAACAGAACCGGATCACTACCCCCTCCCAAACATTGCCGATGTGACCTCCTACCTGCACGAAGCGAAGGTTTTCTCAACGCTAGACCTCCTGAAGGGGTATTATCAGGTGCCTATGAACCCAAAAGACATCCCCAAGACCACCATCACCACTCCGTTTGGTATATACACCTTCAATTACTCCTGTTTTGGCCTTCGTAATGCTGGGGCAACGTTTCAACGTCTCATGGATGGCATCTTAGGGGACCTCCCTTTCTGTGTATGTTATGTGGACGACATACTTGTGTTCTCCTCCTCAAAAGAGGAACACCTCCGTCACCTGCGCATCGTGCTCGACCGCCTGCAACAAAACGGCCTTGTAGTCCGGTACGACAAGTGTACCTTTGGCGCCAACAAAGTATCGTTCCCAGGGCACCGCATCACTCCTGAAGGTGTCCACCCCTTCCCTGAGAAGGTAGAAGCCATTCAGAACTTCCCCGTGCCCTCGACCGTCAAAGCTCTGCAGGAATTCTTGGGCATGATCAACTATTATCACCGTTTTCTGGCAGCCATTGCCGTCACTCTTGATCCCCTCTACGCCTCCCTCAAGGCAAGCCGAAGGAGCTGAAGTGGGCTCCCCTTCAAGAAGCAGCCTTCTCCAATGCAAAGAAGGCCATATCAACTGCTGTGGCTCTCACTTTTCCTATCCCACACGCCCCTCTCCTTCTCTCCACCGATGCCAGCGACGTCGCTATTGGTGCAGTACTCGAGCAGGTGGTCAAAGGCTCACCCCGCCCATTGGCCTTCATCAGAAAACTGTCCAAGGCAGAATCGGGTTATTCTACGTTCGATCGAGAATTGCTGGCGGTGCACTATGCTGTCCGTCACTTTCGCCATTTCTTAGAAGGTACGCCCTTCGTCATTTGCACAGACCACATGCCTCTGGTGTACACCTTCACTCGACAGTCTGATGCCCGGTCCGCCCGTCAACGCCGACATCTCTCCGCCGTGGCTGAATACAATTGCACCCTACTATACGTCCCTGGGAAAATGAATCCCGTTGCCGATGCTCTGTCAAGAAACACGTTGGCCGCTGTTCAGATGGGATTGGATTACAACGCCCTGGCTGAAGCCCAACGACAGGACCCAGAGTATCAAGCTTGTAGGACATCCTGCACGTCCCTCCGTTGGGAGGATTTTACCCTCGAAGACTCCAACACCACCCTCCTCTGTGACGTCAGTACTGGTAGACCGCGACCTTGGATTCCTGCTCCCATGCGCCGACAGGTGCTTGATTTCATTCACGGCCTTTCACATCCCTCGTGCCGTTCTACTGCACAGCTGCTGAAGGCAAAGTTCATTTGGCACAGCATTTCTAAGGATGCTAAGGATTGGGTCCGCGCCTGTACTTCTTGCCAAACTTCCAAAGTACATCGACACACGGATTCAGGAGTGGGCACCTTTCCTCAACCTCAGCGTCGTTTTGCACACATTCACGTCGACGTTGTAGGCCCCTACCCACATTACAAGGACATCGTTACCTGTTTACCGTCATTGACTGCTTCACTCGTTGACCTGAAGCCATTCCCATGGAAACTGCAACGTCCGCCTCATGTACATCTGCCTTACTCTCTGGATGGATTTCAAGATTCGGTATCCCTGAGCATATTACTTCTGACAGGGGAACCACTTTCACCTCTCAATTGTGGATGTCATTAGCGAATCTCCTGGGCATCACCCTACATCAGACAACGGCCTACAACCTCGCTGCCAATGGAATGGTTGAACGTTTTCATCACACCCTCAAAGCTGCTTTGATGTCTCGCTGCAAGGATTGCAATTGATTTACTCAGCTTCCCTGGGTCCTCCTGGGACTAAGGACCACTCCTAAAGACGCCCTCGACGTCTCGGCAGCCAAAATGGTGTATGGCGACCCATTGGTCGTCCCTGCCGAATTTTTCCTTCTACAACCTCCTCCCATGATCTCCAGCCCATACGTCACGTCGTGGGAAAATTTACTCCGTGCCGCCAGACTTACAAGCCCCCAGCGAAGCATCACATAACAAGGGACTTGGACTCTGCAACGCACGTCTTCCTGCGCAACGACACCAGCAAGCCACCACTAATGCCCCCTTACACGTTCCCTTTCCTTGTGATCCGACGCAGTCCGAAAGCATTCCTCCTAAACATTCGGGGCAAAGAAGACTTGGTCTCCATTGATCGTCTAAAACCTGCTTATCTTCTGCCAGATGACCCGCCTACAGTTCGCCTCTCTAGATCAGGGTGCCCTATTTAACATGTACAGTATGTCATTTTTAGGGGGGGAGCCATGTACCAACCATGTTTCCCACAATTGTACATAATTCCTTTTGTATATACTATGCTTGTATCTTCGCTCTTCCCTAGCACTAAAACGAACATGAAAATTCATGTCTGGTTTTTCCTCTGTAATATTGCCTGTCTTGTGAACTTGTTATGTCCTGTTGCCTTGAGGTTTTGTATATAAGGAGAATGTTCTACAATAAAATAACTCAGTCGTTTCCAACCTGCCTTTGAGTTCACAACCTTACTCGGCGCCATCATAATATATATATATATATATATATATATATATATATATATATATATATATATATATATATATATATATATATATATATATATATATATATATATATATATATATATATATATATATATATATATATATATATATATATATATATATATATATATATAGATTTTATATATGCATGAGAGAGAGAGAGAGAGAGAGAGAGAGAGAGAGAGAGAGAGAGAGAGAGCGGGGTTTTAAAAAGGAAGTTATTCAAGTTAAGGGCAGAAAACATAGGAGATAGAATGTCATTAAAAACTGTCTGACATAGGTTTTTGAGTTTATATGTAGGTTTTCATGAGAAAGATTGATTGAGTCACTGCCCAAAGCTGACAATAAAAAGAAAAAAGTATATTGGTAAAGGCGTTAAGACAACCAGTCAAGAAAGAGACTCACACCTGTGAGTAAGTATCAAGGTGCACAATCTCACCTGGGAGAGGTAGGTTAAGGGACCTCATGTTAAGTAAATTGGGATTGGATTAAGGGTAATTGTATAATTGAATTCATTTAGATAAGCTTACCCTTATATAAGTATTTCATAATCCCAAATACTCTGAGATAATCAGGATATTATGTTTTACATGAGATATAAATATCAAATATTGACGGGTTTTCTAATGAAAACCTAATCTCTCACCGACTAAATTGAAATGACAATTGTAAAAAAAAAATAATCATAATCAAGGTGAACATTATATAAGGGAAATTTTCTAACAAGTAAATAAAAACTTACCAGTAACTCTTCATCATATATGTCACAAATAGAAAGCATCATAAGGACAAGGCTGACAACACATTAATCAGCATAATATATGACGTTACACTAGCGTATTATATATACCATCATCATCATCATCTCCTCCTACGCCTACTGACAATAAGGGCCTCTGTTAGATTTCGATAGTGGTCTCTATCTTGAGCTTTTAATTCATTACTTCTCCATTCATCATCATCTACTTCGCACTTCATAAACCTCAGCCATGTACGCGTGGGGCTTCCAACTCTTCTAGTTCCTTGTGGAGCCCAAATGAACTTTTGGGGAGTACGAAGAG
>NC_090732.1:27329158-27331658 GCF_036898095.1 Palaemon carinicauda | reverse complement strand
GGATGTATGAAGTGCATCAAGTATGTATTATGGAATGGTTATGTGAGAAGTTTGAAAAGACCTCTTGCAACCTATTAAACATCATGAAGAATATCAAGAATTTATGGTGTAAATGATAGGTTGATGGGAGTGCAAGGGAATTTCCATGGGGGAGGAGAAGAAAGCGTTAAAGTATATATATATATATATATATATATATATATATATATATATATATATATATATATATATATATATATATATATATATATATATATATATATATAAATGTGTATATATATATATATATATATATATATATATATATATATATATATATATATATATATATATATATATATATATATATATATATATATATACACACATTTATATATATATATATATATATATATATATATATATATATATATATATATATATATACATTTATATATATATATATATATATATATATATATATATATATATATATATATATATATATATATATATATATATATATATATATATACATGTGTGTGTATGTTTGAGTGTGTGTGTATCTATATGTGTCTTTGGTAGTAGGCCCTAGAAATGTATACTTGATATAACTGTATCATTAGTACTAAGAGCTGTAAAAAAGAGAGGGTTCCAACAGGTTAAATTAGTCCAGTGAAGAAACGAAATAAAGAAATAAATAGACTATATGAGAAGCTAAGAATAAGAATACATAATACTTAATGTCAGTAAGAACGTTAGAATATCGTTGTCACATATAATTCTATGAAAAAAAAAAGACTATTATCATCGTGTTTAACATGTAAACATTTGTAGCAGAGATTAATTTCTGAATTATTGCTGATCCAGCAACTTTCAAGGGTATGAAGAGACTCTTTAGCTAGGGTAAGCAGCTCTTTTAGGAGAAGGTCACTCCAAAATTAAACCATAGTTTTCTAGTCGTGGGTAGTGAGTGCCCTTGTCTCTGTACCATGGATTTAAACTTTCTTGGGGTATAGTTCTCTTGCTTTAGGGTACACACGAGCACAGTATTTTATCTTATTTCTCTTCTTATTATTTAAATCCTGTCATTGTTCCTAAACTTCTCTTGTCGTGTATTTTCTAATCTCCTTTTCTCACTGGGCTATTTTCCACTGTTAAAGCCTTTGTGCTAATAGTATCGTGTTTTTCAAGCTATGGTTGTAGCTTAGCAAGTAATAATAATAATAATAATAATAACAATGAATATCATTCCACAATCTGGCTACACCTAAAATAAAACCTCTAGATTACTGTGTAGTGTTGGGCATTATGATGGTGAAGGTATGACTATTAAAATTAACTGCAAACCTAATACACGTACGGGATGGTACTGTCTAGGAAGATATGAATGCCAATTATGGTTAGAAATATGAAAAATATCAAGCAACATGCATAGAGAACTTTAAGACATTAGTGCCAGAGATTAATATCTAGATTTGAAAAGAAAAATAGACAACCTGATATGTCGACTGTCCTTTTTTGGGGCACCTAAATAATGTGACGGAATGTATAGCAAACTCCTCTCCCATAAATCTTCCTGATAATAATCTCTATATTTCTGATTTTATGAGTTGACTTTTGCACATGAAGGGTATTTAAAGTTGAGCATTATTGTAAAAGTACATTTCTTACTACTAAAAATAAAACCGAAAACATCCAAAATACCAATTATACTAGCAACATTTGAAACTAAAACATATGATTACATGAAATTACCAAAACATAACATGAAGCCAAATAAAAAATAAAATACACTCGTTCGTGTGGGAACACAGAAACCATAGTTCACAGAATGATGAACACTTTGACATAGTACACTACCACAGCTCCGTGGCAAAGGGTAAGCTCCGTTAATTCGACCGAATAGTCAATACTATCTTGGTAGCCTTTCTTGACCATTGTCATTATATTTATACAGGAAAATTGAACTCATAATTTCCTTGTTCAGAAAAAGTCATCATTATTATCAGCAATCAAGACTAAGAAAATTCTTTTTCTAGGCCGGTTCATTGGCGGTTATATCAAATTCGTTAGAGCAGTCCATTCAAAGTCCTTTTATGCAATCACGGCCATCAACAGTCAAACACAGGTTGCAAGATGTACGTCAATGTGCTACTGTATTCACCTCAGCTTCAATCATTGTTGTAAGGTTTTCCCCTTTATCAGGCTAGATTTATTGACAAAGTTCTTGACGAGGGGGAAGTGGCTTTCTATGAGGGCATCGACATTAGTGATTGGGAAATTCGTGGACAAAGTATCGTAATCGGGAAGGGGGGCTTGCACAACTTCCACCTGGTGTTGTATCAAAAGGAACTAGGTAAGCTCACTTCACAAAATAAAGCGTCTGCAGCAGTTGAAGGTGAGTAATATTGATCTTTTCTCTTTGGGCCATCGACACTTTAAGATACTCCTAATTGTTACGAGAACTGAAAAATCTTGGCTACACTGACAGCTGGCGATGGTGAGTACTGTTCCAGTG
>NC_090732.1:27319158-27324158 GCF_036898095.1 Palaemon carinicauda | reverse complement strand
TAAGCCTTTGGCTTAATCCTTGTGGCTCTATCTGTATAATAATTTAGGTATAACTATTATAGGATATGTTAAAGATAGTATATCTTTGAACTATACAGGGGTATATGCCGGCCGGCACGTACCAGCGCGTGCTAGCCGGCACAACAGCATACGATGTACAGTAGTTTCTATATTCGTAGTGTAGTACACGATTCATTAGCAGAAACTGCTGTACAGAGCTTGTGATAACACTAAAGTTCTTCATCAAACTTAATATTATCTTTTACAGCCTTTTATTAAGACCGTACAATATATAGAAAGTAAATTCTTTCTGTATTCTTTCTATACCATATATTAAAACTTTCTCTCAAGGTGTGAACTACACCTTAAATTTCCGTTTACGATATTACGTACGGTATTCTAGAATAGAATTAACCTTAGTTTTAATATCTCGGGAGGTTTCAGCAATTGACTGGACAGGAAATACAAGTATGCGTCTTTCCTTCTTTCTTTTATAACTTTTCTACATAAGCTAAATGTGTCAATATAAGTGAAAGCCTTCACTTGATACTCATTGATTTTTCTTCTCTTTACAGGAGGACCATCCGAAGTGCGGGAGTGTGTTCTGTAATGTCCGTAGTAAGAACTTCTGTGGACATCAATATTGCAGGAGGCCTGCAGCATGCGCAGAATCCAGAGGTGATCTTCGCTATTGGGACCCTCATGTTTGTACAATTTGTTCCAACCTGTTTACCGACGCTTTTGGCGAACCTAAGTCAACGGAGTCAAGGGATGCTGCCAGGGAAACGTTACGATCCTGGGTGAGGGGTTTTCAGAAAAACACCTCAGGTCCCTACCTTCCAAATGAGAAGATGAAGGCCTACCTTTTCCCTAAAGCATCCGTTGATGCAATCATCCCCCAGCCTCAGGTGGAGATACCAATTCCCCAGAATCCGGTAGATTCTGAAGTCTCAGCCAAACCTTCAAGACATCCAATTGGACGATAGGATGTCGGAGGTGTCGGAATCCACTGCGAAGGACATTCTAGGAGAAGGTCAGGAGGAGGAGCTGTTCCAGGCTCCTCAAGTAAAAGAGCAAGAAATCGACGAAGTGTCGGTTACGTCGGTTCTGGACCCAGAACCTTTTCCTTCTACATTGTCTGCTATCCCATTGTTGAGATGATCCAACAAATTCAAAGGAAGAATGATGAGAAGGAACCTGCAATGAAACTGGAGATACGTAGACTTGCAGCATCACGTGGGCCCCAGAAGTGGCTCAGCGTGAAGGATCTTCCTCTGTGCTCGGATACCAATCCTTGGAGCTATGCCGAACACATGCCAATGACAACCGGGAAGATCGTGATCTCAGAAAAGTTGGGAGCAATTCCCCTGGAAGTAGTGGAATTTTGGCCAAACAATGATTCTTATTTGGACTGCTATGTCCGTCTTAGGAAGGAGCCAGCCTTAAAGGAGGAGACGGAGCCGAAGGAGGTCATAGTTTTTTACCATAGTAAAGCTCAGACATTACTAGCGAACTCGATGAAAGAGAGGGGCTTCTCTAACTCAAAGGTGCCCGCCTTGAGTAAGAAGCTTCCCTCCTTTGTGGCCTTTCCAGCCAGAGCCTTCCCTTCTTGGAAAAGGGATATAAGGCTGCCTTAAAAGCGGTGGAGGCAGGGAAACCATGCCCCTCCTTGGAGGAGTGCAAGCCATTATCTCTGACCTTGCCCTTGGACCAAGAAGACTGGAAGTAGATATAACTTACCTTCTCAGTCGGGAAGTTGGAAGCTGATATTGCTGAACGCCAGTTCGGTGGGGCGTTTCCAAAACTGTCGGAGGTTCTCTTGCATAGAGAGCAAGAGACAAAGGAAAGACTTGAGGCATCGATGTCGTTGCAAACGACACTAGACACGATGGCAAGTGACCCCAAAAACCAGGACATGTTCATGGTTGTGGCCAAAACACATCTGGCCAAGGTTATGAAGGATTTCTATAGGTATATTGAAGCTAAGAGAGCCTGTAGAGAGTTCGTGTTCGCCTCGGCTGCGGTCAGGCACGAACCAAGGAAACTGATATCCTCTCGTATTTGCGGTAAAGACCTCTTTCCTAATGAAGTGGTTAAAGAGGTAGTAGACAAGGCCGCCACAGAGAATAGGAACCTTCTCAAAAAGTGGAGCCTACATCTTAAGAGAAAGTCTTTTCCGGATGAAGGTCCCCAACCCAAGAGGAAGACAAAAAGGCCTAGGCCATCCTCTCAGCCGGATAAACACTACCGACAGCAACATCAACAACAAGTTCCTGTGACCGAGGTGCCTCAGATAGTGGCACAACCTCCAGCCAGGTACCAGCTGGTACCTCAACAAACGGCAACACAGTCGGCAGTTCTTAACCCAGCCTCTGAAAGGCAGACTTCTTCCTTTCGCTCGAGAGCCAGAGGAACAGCCTCAGGTCCACATCAGCAGACGTAGATACTTCCAGTAGGAGGGAGACTACAGCTTTTTAGGGATTGCTGGACCTTTGATCCCTGGACCCACAGCCTAAATAAGAATGGACTAGGTTGGAGCTGGAGCAGTCCTCAACCTCAATTTCCTCAATTCTTCCAACACTCAACCCCCGCTCTAGAAGAATATGACCGAGAGCTCTTAGACAAAAGAGTAATCTGGAAGGTTAAGTCCATCAAATTCCAAGGAAGGCTGTTTTGTGTTCCTAAGAAGGACTCAGAAAAAACTCAGAGTCATTCTAGACTTGTCGCCACTCACCAAGTTCATAGTGAACTACAAGTTCAGAATGCTCACACTTTAACACATAAGGACCCTACTGCCCATAAAGGGCATATGCTGTGTCTATAGACTTGTTTGACGATTATTGGCACGTTCCAATTAATCGTCACCTTTCCAGCTACCTAGGCTTCAAGTTACATTGATAACTTTATGCGTTCAGAACCATGCCTTTCGGGCTAAACATAGCCCCAAGGATTTTCACGTAGCTCGCGAACGCAGCCGTCCATCAATTACGCCTAAAGGGGGTCCAAGTAGTAGCCTACTTGGACGACTGTCTGGTGTGGCCAGCATCCAGGACAGAATGAATGCAAGTTTCTAAGATAGTGATCCAGTTCCTGGAACATCTTGGATTCAAGATCAACATCAAAATGTCTCGTTTTTCTCTAGCTCGAAAATTTCAGTGGTTGGGAATCCACTGGAATTTGGAGTCACATCAGCTTTCCATTCCTAGTAAGAAGAGGAAAGAAATAGCAGGATCTGTCAAGAACCTATTGAAATCCAAACAGATATCAAGACGCAAACAGGAGAGAGTGCTGGGCTCTCTAGAGTTTACTTCGATAACAGATTCAGTGCTAAGAGCACAGGTTAAGGATGCAACAGGAGTCTGGAGAAAATACGCATCAAACACGCGAAGAGATCTAATAAGACCACTACCGACTCGACTACGAACGCTTCTCAAGCCGCGGTTCAATGCCAAGTAATTGAAGAAATCAATACTTCTTCAACCTCCTTCTCCCTCAGTAACTATCCACACAGACGCTTCAAAGGAAGGCTGGGGAGGCCACTCTCATCAGATGAGAGTCCAAGGAGCTTGGTCCAATCTTTTCAAGTCATTTCACATCAAATTTCTAGAAGCCATGGCAGTACTTCTGACACTGAAGAAAGTTTCTCCTCGCCACTCGATCCACATAACACTGGTTCTAGACGGCGAGGTGGTAGTGAGATGCCTGAATTGACAAGGGTCGAAGTTCCCTCAAATCAACCTAGTGATGTTGGCCATATTCCGTTTGGCGGAAAGGAAAAAATGGCACCTGTCAGCAGTTAACATTCAAGGGTTCCGCAATTTGATAGCGGACGTTCTATCTAGGTTTACACCTATAGAGTCAGAATGCTCCCTTGACGCAGGATCATTCTCCTTCATCTCTAGTAGAGTCACAGAGCTGCAGATAGACCTCTTTACGACGAAAGACAACAAGAAAATAGTTTGTTACGTGTCCCCATACGAGGATCCGTTAGCGGAGGCAGTGGACACTATGTGCCTGGACTGGAACAGATGGCCCAGTATCTATCTGTTCCCTCCGCACACCTCCTTTTGAAGGTCCTCGATATGCTGAGATCCTTCAAAGGGAAAGCAGCAATAGTGGCCCACAAGTGGCCAAATAGCGTGTGGTTCCCTCTGGCATTAGAACTACGATTAAAATTCGTACCGTTACCGGATCCATCCCTGTCTCAGCGAGTACAGAAGTCGACTGTCTTCGCTCCATCAGAGAAAACACGGATGCTACATCTCATGATTTTCTCTCCTTAACGATGAGAAAAAGATTCGGTGTTTAAAAGTCGGTTTAGACTTTTGGAGGAAACCAGATGACATTGTGAGGCTTCAGGGAAGAAATAGCTATCCTTTGTCAAGGCGAAGAAACCGAAAGAGATCCCAACAGATTCCTATTTATTATTCTTTATTCACCTTCATGAGCAAGGTTTAGTAGCCTACACAATTCTATTGTTCAAGACTGCCTTGACAAGTCAGATACCATATGCCTTACAGGTCGACCTTCCTAACGACATTTTTAATGAACTAGCCCTTCAGCGCTTCCAAAGACCCTTTGCTTGGTCATTAGATATGATTCCTCATTGTGTTTAAATAATGAACAATGAATAATGTGCTTAGAAGGTTTTGAATATAAGTCATATTTCTGTTTGTACTCGCTTTGGGGACCAGAGTTAGTGAATAGTGGCTCTCTCCACAGAGGAAGGCCACGTCCAGTTCTTGGAGGGAGAACTAAATCTATTTCCAGACCCAACGTTTCATACTAGGAACAAGCTACCCACCAACAGGTGGGTCCCTAGAAAATCTGCACTTTGAAGGAAGATGCATCTCTATGTCCAGTGGAGTGTATAAAGGTCTATCTTCATAGAACTTCAGACTTTATGGGAGGACAGCTTTTCAGAAGAGAAACCCTGGGTTCAAAGTTATCTATAACTAGGAGCGAAATTCACCCGTGTTATTCGCAGAACAGATCCAGAC
>NC_090732.1:27301658-27304158 GCF_036898095.1 Palaemon carinicauda | reverse complement strand
CCACCATGATAGCTGAATTGTGAGTTTGCAACACGTGGTTATTTTAATGAACATATATCACAAGCACACGTGATTTTAATTAATGTAAATATCACCCACGAATGGCATTTAATACCGAATTCTATCTTGGGATTATATATCCACGTGTTGCAAACTCACAATTCAGCTATCATGGTGGAGATGGGTTTATTTCAAGTCTATGAACAGATTCCTGAATTCGACAGGAATAAGTAGGGGGACTTGTCATAAACTTTTAGTCTCTCTTGATAGCTGAGTCGGTAGGGTCCCTGCCAGCATGGGTTCTAGCCGTACAGGTGGTGGTTCGAATCCCCACGCGGCCAGAAGCTGTTACCATAAAATGAATTCCAAAAGTGGATATATAATCTCAAGATAGAATTCGGTATTAAATGCCATTCGTGGGTGATATTTACATTAATTAAAATCACGTGTGCTTATGATATATGTTCATTAAAATAACCTGCCTATACATCTCTTAAAAACAAATAAAATACATTAATAAAATATTCTACTTTCATGAACACCAGCTTTGTAAGAATATATATATATATATATATATATATATATATATATATATATATATATATATATATATATATATATATATATATATATATATATATATATATATATATATATATATATATATATATATATACGAATTTTTTGGTGATGGATTCAGATATATCAAATATGTGTGTCACGATAATAAGTATTTGTTCTTGCCAATCATATAATCTCATACTATTATGTATTTCGGGTATCTAAATATAAGCCTTTCAATTACTATATTCTCTACGCCATTGACCTTAGCTGTATTTCCGTCATAATCATTGAATTTGCGATCTATTCATCGATAAACCTTTTCCTTTTCTCTTTTCGTGATAATTCTCCCTACTCAGCTCAGAGTAAAATATATTCAGGTTATTGTTAATCTAATTTAATGTTCATAGAAAGTATTCGACTGAATCATATAAATACAACGGTTGGTATCTATATTGAATTTTAATTTTGTTTTACTTACATTTTTTTTTTTCACTATATTAATCCTCGTTATTATTATTATTATTATTATTATTATTATTATTATTATTATTATTATTATTATTATTATTATTATTATTATTATTATTTTTAGCAAATTTACACAATTTGGAAAAAAAAAAAACAGGATACTAAATTTATAAGCATTTGTACGATCATATCTTTATAACGACAAGAATTTTTGCTCTTGGAATATGTATCTATAGATATACGTCAATTACCATTCATCGCAGGAATACACTGTGCATTGATTTTATATAATATTAGACCGACATAAAAGAAAATATATAATGACACAGAAAATCACACTATTTGGAAGAAGAAAATAAACATTGAATAAATACGAAATATTGAAATGTTTCCTGTGGAAAGAGGAAAACTATTGGGCTCGGCCTCACATATATAAAAGGCTGATACCCTTGAGTGCTTAGCAGATCGCTGAACCTAAAAAAAAAAAAAAAAAAAAAAAAAAAAAAGAGGAAGAAGAAATGAGCGTTCGGGAATAGCTTTCCTTTTTGTAGATAATACGTAGATTCTTTTGAGAGAAAACATTGCTGGGCCTCCGACCTCCTTAATTCGGGAGGTCCCCCATAATGTTATTCTTGGTTTTTGCTCGTCTCTTTTCCTCCCATTAACATGAATCTCGTTCGATGTCTGGGTTTTTCTTTTCTTTGAAAGACGAAATTGAGTTAGAAGCTACACCGAAAATTGGTAGAAATCCTCTCTAAGGAAACAGATTGTGAAAATATACTTTCAAGAGGACAAGCAACACACATCCGGTATTGGTTATAACAAGAAAACAAATAGGTAATCTAAATTATCATCTACCATTTATGAAGATCTTGTAGTATCAGTGCTATAATCTTATTCATATTTAGATTTACAATAACTTGCAAGTTTTCCTCTTTTGCAATTTTATTGTAATTAATCATGAAAATAAAATTTAATTTCCTGTAATTTCGGTTTTTTGTCATCCCCATGTACACAGTTTGCATATTTTACTATTATTATTTTACCTAAATATATGATTTTGTGATGAGAGTTTAGTACTATTTTTTTTTAAAATAGAAATCTAGAAATATATTTTGAACTACATTCTCGGATGAGCTACATTATTGTACAAAAGAAATATTTTATCATAAATATTTTAATTAGAAAAAGGTAAACATCATACTTCAAAAGGATTCGAAAGTCAACTATGAATTATTTAAAAATAACAAGAATGAAAAAAACTTATTTATGGTCCATGATTGCACCAATGATACGAAAAAGCATAGTTTAAAATTTTGGAGTCTCTGGCTGAATAAGCTGCTTGAACATGTAGTGTGCCTGAATGGATATTTACCGTGAAGAAATTGCTTATTCCTAACCAATGCTGCATATGTTTCTGCCAATAAAATGCTATTATAGAAGTTTTTAATAATGTCTTTAACATTCT
>NC_090732.1:27289158-27296658 GCF_036898095.1 Palaemon carinicauda | reverse complement strand
ATATCAACACGATTGTAGCATAAAACCTCAGCATGAAAGAAAAACTGTTATATTTTTTTTCCTTTTTTAAAACACTGTGAATGGTTTGTGAAGAAACCTTGAAGAGAAAGCTATTGACAACATTCCCCAATGGGGAAACAAAACGACGTATGAAGGATTTTTTTTTTTTTCTGAAGAAGTGACTGCGCATCGGTGAAAAGAACATTCCAGTTGCTCAAGCACAGAGGTACGAGAAACATAGTGATAGATGAATTTGAACTAATATATTTGATTGCGCTAGAAGAATTTATACGTACAGTAAATTTTTTATGTGCTGCTTTTATAATTTTGAGTGGAAATTATTGAATACTGTTGCATGTAAAATTACATGACAAAGGTTAAACATATTATTGCCCTAATTGTTAGAGAGGAACAATATTCCATTCTTATACAAAATACACATAGCCAAAGAATGGTATAAATTTTAATATTACAGGCTGACTTAGAATATTTTTTAATAAGTTAAATTGGCGTATAATCAAGTTTTTGAATATTTTCCCTACGACGAACCTGTAAGTACGTGAATTTTTTCTCTAGGTTGTTTTAAATACTATTTACTTTTAGTTTGAATATTCTTCAAATAAACATAAGAAACAAACACAGACCTTCAGGATTTGTTGAGTGCTATAACTGATTGAAACGTAAGATAGATGATCATGATGACATAGTAACAGTTTGGGGATAATACACGTGAGACGGACTTCGTGTATATGAACAAACAGTGTAAAATCAGCCACTAACAAAAATAACCTTAATTTAAATTTTAATTCACGATTTACACTAACCTTTACCATGACACAAGTTACTATTGTAACCGAGGTAGCCCTTTTTTGGGGGGTTGGGGGTGGGGGTGGGGGGTTTGAGGGGGGGGGTGAGGGGGGAGGGGGGTGTAGAAGTAAATCCTGACAAAAGGTGTCTTGCATCATATAGTTTAGATTGGTGGATTGCTGATGTAGAAACTAAGATTATTGTTGCTCATAAAAACGATGAGGTCAAAATAAAGGAATCCTTATTAGTAGTAGACTTAGACCATAGTGATGTGTATGTTATGTTGAATAAAGGTGGTTTCAGAATATCACTACCCTTGCAGATTTCATATCATTGTTTTATTCAATGTTAGTCAGCATTCAACCAGCTTTATATTATATTGTAGCTTATACAGAAATGGTGGCACCTGTTCTTACTTTGTTGAATATTTTCATTATTTTTGTCACAATTGCTATGGTATTACTGGAGCTAGATAAGATAGAACAAATATGTTGGATATAAATCAAAATGAAGGTATCTAGTCGTTTTATTAATAATCATCCAAATGATTTATGATTTAAAATATTATTGTATGTACGGCCAGCCTACGAGGTTTGTGATGATTAATAGAAAAAAAAGAAACCTTAAAAAGTTAGCGAGAGAGAGAGAGAGAGAGAGAGAGAGAGAGAGAGAGAGAGAGAGAGAGAGAGAGAGAGAGAGAGAGAGAGAGAGAAAGACTTAGGAGTGATAGGATAGTCATAGTTATGTTATTGAAGTCTTCCTGATCTTATACAGTATTTATACGAAAATATCAAAAACATTGCTTAGCAAGCTCCCAGCAACAGGAAGTTGAATCCTATGAATAAGGTTTAGTACTGATAGAGAAAGAGAACCAGGAAACTGAAAAGAAAGATTTAGTTAATTAAAGGAGAAGTAATTGATGGGACATTTAAAAGTAAACCCTTGAATTCTATTTGGAAATTTTATAATTGTACGTTGAAAGCTATTGTGTAGAGTTAAACCAATTATAATCCCTTGTCTTTCAATTTGGTTCATTTGAAGTCTCCCGAAAGACTGATTTTTTCATTTGTCGAATATACGAAGAAATTACAAATCTTTGCATTATAGATAATAAACCAAAACAAGTCAATAAAGTCGAATAAGTGGTGCAACATAAGTAAACAATTTCTTATAACCGATTAGGTTTTAAGGTGAATAAAAACTAAATCAATTGCAACTCTTACTCTTCGAACACAATAACTCTATAGAAAAAAAAAAAAAAAAAACATTACAATGGGAAACATAATAATTCTGTCAACCGAAAAATCGAAAAGTTCGAAAATGATTGAGCGGAAGAAAAAGGTTCGACACGTGAGGAACTCTTAGTAACAGTTAGAATTTAACCCTTTCAACAGTTCAATGAAATCACAATGTATATAAACAGGAAATAAAATTCCACGAGAATTAACATTTCAATAAGTTTATTTAGCATTTTGGTAAATGAATTATTCAATAATAAAAGTCTGTACCAAATAGTGCGACAACTCTCAACTCAAAAATGGAGATGAACGGCAATAATGGGAAAATATCATGTACATTTACTCAACATATATAAAACTAGTTACAAATTCTAGGTAACACTCTCCATATCAACTCGAATGTTCCGAAGCGGTTGAGTGAATACTAATGTGCAAAGCAAAAGCTATGCATGACGCTTTACAGTAAAGCACAGTTCCGTCAGGTTACATGATGAAGTGCTCACAATGCCCCTCTGAGGGAGCTTGATCTTGTTTCATCAAAAAGATCCAACTAAAAGTGAAAATCAGGTTTATGAGAATCTAATAGTCTTTACTGATTTCTGACTTGTACCTTGACAAAAATCCATATTATCGCAATATGTTTCAAAAGCTTCCAGGTGACTAAAATTACTACCAGATCTTTGCTCAGACAGGATCTGTAACATTTATAACGTTCCCAGAAGAATGAAATTACTGCCCGTTTTATTATTATTATTATTATTATTATTATATTTATTGTTATTATTAATATTATTATTATCATTATTATTATTAGTAGTAGTATTATTATTATCTACATATTAATACGATAGCGTGTGTTTTATTAACTTTGTTTGTCACACTTCAAAGAAAACGGAAATAATTTCATGGTATACTCCTGAGTCACAATTTAAAGAAAACGGAAATAAGTTCATGGTATACTCTTACAAATTCACTTTAGACTTTGATTAATCAACCAAAGCACATTTTATATAGTTTTCCCAATTTTGCTTTTAGCACCTGACTATTTTTAAATATTAGAAATAAAATTAAGTTATATTAAGTCCTATAACCTATATTATAAAATTAATCTTGGGCCTTTACGTTTAACGACTAATGCGTTCTTATTGTAAAAGATTTCTCATAAGTCTGATCACCCTTTGTTTCTAATCTTCCTAGACATTACTTAATTTCCTATTCGCCTATCATATTCAATGACCATTAATAAAACTCATGGACAGACTTTCATTAAGGTTGCGATCTACCTACCATAACCTTGCTTTACTCATGGACATCTTTATGTGGCCTTCTCAGTAGGAAGGTTTATGAACAGTGTGAAAGTGAAAAATTTGTCTTCAAAATAATTCTACTCATGTCCAGAGAAGAGGAAGTACCTTCATTAGAAATATTGTATATAAAGAAGTTTTTTAAATTGTTTTATGTATTGCTCATTTTATAGGATAAATACACAAGTTAAATCATATCACATTTTATTCAAACACGTATAGGTTAGGAACAAGATAATTAGTATTAAAAATATCATTTCGTGTAATTTACACGGGTTCCGCTAGTTATTATTATTATTAGTAAAAACCATAATGATCTAATTAACAATCAATCCTATGTAACATATAAAGAAAATCTAAAATAATGAAATCCGTAAATCCTAAATATTAACAGATTCATATAATATCTCGGAAACTGTTATATAGATAATTCAATGTTTACACAAATTAGGAAAATCGGATTAGACATTTCTGCGACACTACAGCAAGGGTAAGTTACCGAAGAATATCCTCATTGGTCGCATCACGTGACGTCATCTGCTAGTCGTTCCTGGTACTTTTGGGAACCTTATAAGACGTTGAAGACATCGGTGGTATAATCATAATAATATGTACTCTTGATATACCTATAAGGTTTACAGGCGTTCAGTACACTTCACGGAATCCTACCACACAAGAATTACAAATGAATAATCTAGAATAGTTATTAGCATTAAGTCGAACATTTTCGTTAAATCACTAGTTCGTCAGATATGGCAGAGGGGAGACTGTCTTAGAATTTGGTATAAAGGTGTGAAGAAACTTTTCACTGGGATATGTAATTACCCCAAGAAATTTAATTGGCTACTGTGGGGGATATGTGAATTCTGACATACACAAAGGCGTACACACACGCACGCTCACACAAACACACACACACACACACACACACACATATATATATATATATATATATATATATATATATATATATATATATATATATATATATATATATATATATATATATATATACATATATATATATATATATATATATATATATATATATATATATATATATATATATATATATATATATATATATATATATATATATATATATATATATATATATATATACTAACGGCAAATAGCTGGAACATGCGATGTCTCGACATGACAGCCAGCTGTGAGGAAAAAGGAAACGAAGAATTGACCAAGAGCTTTCATGTTATAATTACACCTACTCAAGATCTCATGGTAACAATAACACCACATCGCTTGGTCAAATATCCGTTACGTTTTGCCTGCTGGTTTACTGTATATCTGTCTGTGTGTATGTCATTGCTGAAGTATTTGGAGTTTTGAGGACAATCTTGTGTGGCCGTGTATCATGAATATATGGATT
Organism: Palaemon carinicauda; assembly: GCF_036898095.1. Lineage (NCBI taxonomy): Eukaryota > Metazoa > Arthropoda > Malacostraca > Decapoda > Palaemonidae > Palaemon > Palaemon carinicauda. Next base: position 27,291,919 of record NC_090732.1, on the reverse strand, counting down.
TATACTTTTCAGAGATGAAATGCAAAGGAATTTTCTTTCCATCCTTCAAAAAATTAGTTAATGGGAAGAAACAAGAAAGATACATCCATGGAATGTTTTTCAAAATAATACACTGAGAGATGAGAGCTACGACAAAAACGAATCGGATTCTGATATTATTAGGTAAAATATCCGACTGTTTAGCGATATTTTAAAATCAATTTCAACTTTAGAAAAATGAAACAACCCAACAAATAGGAGATATAAAATTGTATACTTGTGTTCTAAGTAAATGGTAAAATTACCTGACACGAAATGTTATGAAAATTATATACTCAATTTCATACATAATATTCAGAAATGTATTAAGAATATAAGTTTATATTCTCTGAGCAATTTAGTTGATAAATGGAAATAATTTTCATTATCTTTACATTAATAACAACAATTCAATAAAAAGCTGGAAGTGTGGTGCAATATTTCCAATAAATTCACTTCCTTCAACAACAACATTGGTTTTAGATATTCGATGTGATTAGGTTCAATGCTTGTCGCATGGATATTTGAAGACCAGGTATTGAGGACACAGAAAGTGAACTCTAACATCAAAGTTTCCTTTCAAACGCAGTCACTCAAATGCAGTGACCCGGAAGGAAAATCGTTGCTTTCTGTAAGGATGGAAGATAGAGAGGGACAGGAGAAATAGGTGGTAGGGTTTCGATTTTTTTCCAGATAAAGAATTAAAGGAAATTTCCACAGAAAAATTAGTAAAAGATGTTTTCTATTTTTAAGCCACTTATATTAGCATTTGATTTCATAGTTTCTTATTTCATATTACTATTTGCTTGCACGTTTCCAAATATTTCTTTTCCACATCAATGGTTCCAGGATTTTTCCGTATTATACCAAATTATTATTATTATTATTATTATTATTATTATTATTATTATTATTATTATTATTATTATTATTATTATTATTATTATTATTATTCAAGGAGCGATCTTAATAGGAAAAGCATGCTTATTGAGGTGAGGACTTTGTTATACTAAGGCACGCAAAGGTTTCCTGGATAGAAGCTCTCGATTACATGAGTTGCCCAGTCCGGGACTGCACTGCACAGGTCTGCTTCACCATTGTTTGAGAAGATTTATAATAATTTTGTCTGCTTATGAACGGTAAACAGATTGTCATTTCTTTTTCTTTTTTTCCAGGGTCTTGTTTCAGAAGTTCTTTACTCATGAAATCACTCTTTGCAGTGGCCAACTTAAATACGATTCTATAACTTAGAAATGGGTACAGAGTGCATCAGACGTCTTTAAGTAAATAAACGTATTAACTATCTCTAGACTTTTTTTTTTTTTTTTTTTTTTTTTTTGATGACAAGAACATACGGAAGATTCATGAGAATGATAGCGAGTTTCTAGTAACAGCTAACGAATGTAAACTTTTTAATCATTATTAGAGGTACGTAAAAGCCCACATTCACGTATTTTTCCTTTCCATTTTCTTTATATGTGTAAAGAGTCCTTGCAATGGTGAAATATTTCCCCTTTCTTCTTTTAAAATCTTTATAATACCATTGACTGGCCAGATTAATTTTATCTTATCTTGATTTGAATTCCTTTATATGTAAAGATTGCAAACCCAATGTAAACCTGTAATAATTTGACAAAGCCATTTTGAGGCCGAACAGTCAATAAATGGAATGATAGAAATCAATGTATTTTTCATTGAAATTTACCCGAGAGAATTAAGAAAATTGCATATCACTATTGGAAACATTGATTCCCCAAAAGCAATTGTTTTTTATAAAAACTACATGGCTAAAATAAACACTTTTTGAAATAATTTTAAACCGTTGGTAGATATAGATACACTAGGAGTTGGAACACAACACATTAAAGAATCCACAGCCATAATTCAACATGACACAGAATCAAGATGAATTCACTTCTGCATTAGCTCAGTAGCGAGCTGGGGCAGAGAAATACAAACAATTACATTTCTACTACACTATGAAGGTAATTTTAGAAGAGAGTCGAGTAAATGCATTATAGACATAACCACTAGCACTTCCTCCTGAACCTATAGTATTTGTCCAATATATCTACAACAAAAAGTCATGTCTCTCATTTAAAACAGTTATGACAGGTTTTTATAGACAAACTTCTTTAACTATGGAACAATGGTAAAATAGGCATGATATCGTAGATCTCAGTATTTGGTTTTAAATCTCATTATACTCTAGCATAATTACAATTCTTATTTTCTTTGTAATTGCTAATGTGCATTTTAACTTTAATTTTTATGATAATAGTGAAAGAAATTTATAATATTTGCTTACTCCTCATTAACTTTACTCCTCTGAGATATTGATATATTTCTTATTGGTAACAGTGAAACTAGTAGGAGAATATAAAATAGTCCGTTTGAGGAGAGTTGAGAAAAAAAAATGTGAGTGTGGTAATGAAAAATAGTAGAAGACTACAAAACAGGTTAATGAATCTTAGTGTAGATGGTAGAAGTAAGTGGTTGATATACATTAGTATTTTAGAGTATATATAACATAATGGAAAATGAACACGGAGATGAGTTGCATACGAAAAACTGCAAATAAAGGTAACTGGATAGTGCAAATTTTGATTAGTATAGGACTTGAGTTAATTGGGTAATTTATAAAGAAAATTTTTATATTGATCGGAAAAAATAAAAGGATAATACTGTTGATATGACTTATTTATGATTTATACATGTTTTCAGAAGAATTAATATGAATAGA
>NC_090732.1:27256658-27284158 GCF_036898095.1 Palaemon carinicauda | reverse complement strand
TAGAACGGCACGAGGGATGTGAAAGGCCGTGGATGAGATCAAACACCTGTCGGCGCATGGGAGCAGGAATCTGAGGTCACGGTCTACCAGTACTGACGTCACAAAGGAGGGTGGTGTTGGAGTCTTCGAGGGTAAAATCCTCCCAACGGAGGGACGTGCAGGATGTCCTACAAGCTTGATACTCTGGATCCTGTCGTTGGGCTTCAGCCAGGGCGTTGTAATCCAATCCCAGTTGAACGGCAGCCAACGTGTTTCTTGACAGGGCATCGGCAACGGGATTCGTTTTCCCAGGGACGTATTGGAGGGTGCAATTTTATTCAGCCACGGCGGAGAGATGTCGGCGTTGACGGGTGGACCAGGCGTCAGACTGTCGAGTTAAGGCGTGCACCAGAGGCATGTGGTCTGTGCGAATGACGAAGGGCGTACCTTCTAAGAAATGGCGAAAGTGACGGACAGCCAAGTGCACCGCCAGCAATTCTCGATCGAAGGTAAAATAACCCAATTCTGCCTTGGACAGTTTTCTACTGAAGAAGGCCAAGGGGCGTGGTGAGCCTTTAACCACCTGCTCGAGTACTGCACCAATAGCGACGTCGCTGGCATCGGTGGAGAGAAGGAGAGGTGCGTGTGGGATAGGAAAAGTGAGAGCCGCAACAGTTGATAGGGCCTTCTTTGTATTGCAGAAGGCTGCTTCTTGAGGGGGACCCCACTTCAGGTCCTTTGGCTTGCCCTTGAGTGAGGCGTAGAGGGGAGCAAGAGTGGTGGCAATGGCTGGCAGAAAACGGTGATAATAGTTGATCATGCCCAAGAACTCCTACAGAGCTTTGACGGTCAAGGTCGCGGGGAAATTCTGAACGGCTGCTACCTTCTCAGGGAGGGGATGGACTCTTTCAGGAGTGATATGGTGCCCTAAGAACGACACTTCGTTGGCGCCAAAGGTACACTTGTCGTACCGGACTACAAGGCCGTTTTGTTGCAGGCGGTCGAGCACGGCGCGCAGCTGACGGAGGTGTTCCTCTTTTGAGGAGGAGAACACAAGTATGTCGTCCACATAACATACACAGAAAGGGAGGTCCCCTAAGATGCCATCCATGAGACGTTGAAACGTTGCCCCAGCATTACGAAGGAAAAAACAGGAGTAATTGAAGGTGTATGTGCCAAACGGAGTGGTGATGGCGGTCTTGGGGATGTCTTCTTGGTTCATAGGTACCTGATAATACCCCTTCAAGAGGTCGAGCGTAGAGAAAACCTTCGCTTTGTGCAGGTAGGAGGTTACATCGGCAATGTTTGAGAGGGGGTAGTGATCCGGTTCTGTTTGCATGTTCAGGCGCCTGTAATCCCCGCACGGACGGAGGGAGCCGTCTTTCTTCAGAACAATGTGTAAGGGTGACGACCATGGGCTGGAGGCCTTTTGGCAAAGGCCCATTTTCTCCATTTTGGCGAACGTCTGTTTGGCGGCTGCCAATCGTTCCGGTGCCAGACGTCTGAATTTTGCGAAGACTGGAGGTCCCGTCGTCTTGATATGGTGATAAATACCGTGCTTGGCAGGAGCCGTGGGCGTTTGGCGAAGTTCTGGAAGGAAAACTTCCGGGTACGACGTTAGGAGGTGGGCGTAGGCCTCCGTGGGTGCGCTGATGTGGAGAGCGAAGTTAGAGGGGGCGGGTTGAAGAGGTGTCGACAAGTACGAGTTTGCGTTGACCAATCGTCGGTGGGTGACATCGACCAAAAGGTGGAAATGAGAGAGGAAATTCGCACTGAGGATTGGCATGGTGACGTCAGCAACGAGAAACTTCCAATTGAATTTACCGTTTCCGAACGATAATGTGAGGTTTTCGTAACCGTAGGTGGGTATCGCAGATCCGTTGGCAGCTACCAAGCGGACGTCGGCAGAACAACAAGCACCCGTGTCTACCAAAAATCGCACGCCTGTTCCTGCATCCTGTAAAAAGAACAGATTAGAAACATGGGAGGCCACCGCCACAAGTGATGGCCTGCTTACACGTTTTTTGGCCACTGACAATCTTTGGCATATTTCTTAGAGGTTGCCCCGAATCTGAAGTGGCAGTTGCAAAACCGCGGCGGATGGGAGGTAGTAAGTGGCTGTAAAAGTCGTTCGTTGGGGCGCGAGCGATATGTGGGTGGTGGGCGGCTGTGTCGCCGTTTCGGCACGTCACGGGGTAGGCGTGTATGTCCTACGGCATTCATGTCAGCTACGGTTGACGTTGAATAGGCATCCTCGTCGTCAGAGGTGGAGGCGTTGATGGAGGTCTTGAAGTGGCTGTCCATAAGGGCGTCGGCTTTGGTCATCAAGTCCTTTATGGGTAAACTATCGACATCAGGTATGGCAGCGCGTACAGGTTCAGGTAAACGGCATATCCAAAGGGCACGGAGTAGGTTCACCTCACGAGGAGAGCCGTCTGCGGCAGATTGAAGGCGAGCGATACTGGTCATTTCCCTGAGGGCAAGCGAAGACCTTTGGTCCCACAACGGTTGTTGTGAGAGCTGAAAAAGCTTTGCTATACGGGCGGCTGGCGACTGCGAGTACTGCTGCAGAAGGTATGATTTGAGGGCGTCATACGCTATTGGGGTTTCTCCTTGTTCACAAAGCCACTCGGATATTTCTGGGAAGGTGTCCTCAGGTATCGCCGCGAGAACATAATCTGCTTTGGTGGTTGAGCGAGTCACGCCCCTGATACGAAAGTGGACTTCAGCGTGTTGAAACCAAGCAAACGCCTCTCCGGTGGCGAACGATGAAAGTTTCAATGGGGCGGCTGCGGCGCCAACTGATGTAGTCTCCGTCATAGTACCAACGATGGAGGGGCGAGGGAGGTGGGGGTGGAAGGCAGTGGGAGCGAGTCGACTTCTGGGGTCACAAATGTGACGCCGCCGAGTAAGGGTGTGAACTCAAAGGCAGATTGGAAACGACTGAGTTATATTATTGTGGAACACTCTCCTTATATACAAAACCTCAAGGCAACAGGACATAACAAGTTCACAAGACAGACAATATCACAGAGGAAAAACCAGACATGAATTTTCATGTTCGTTTTAGTGCGAGAGAAGAGCGAAGATACAAGCATATTATATACAAAAGGAATTATGTACAATTATGTGAAACACGGTTGGTACAGTTATTCAAAAAAATAAGTGTTTAGGGAATAGGTTGAATTATTACTGACAAATTCAATTGTTATTTTCAGGAACATATTCTTATTGCATATAACCACCCAATGGTTTTTTTGGGTACTATACAGTATTGAATCTGTCAACTACACATAGCATTTACCTAGTGTCCCTCCCTTTGTAATCTAGATTCTCTTAGTTTTCTTCCATTCCTTCAGCTAAATCTACCTCCTTTTATTCCTTCGTCTTGTCATTGGTTCTTACAATCATTCATTCGAATGCTTTCTCTGAATGTCATACAAATATGCATCCATGTATAATTTGATCAAAGCATCTCTGTAGTTATTTTATTTTAGTTATAATGTTCTTATGCAAATGCGGAGTTTTCCAAAATGAGTCTTCTAGAATTTGCTTCGATAATACAGTAGTTGATTATGTTCAGGTATTATTCTTTGTTTGGTTCAGTATTCAGATGACCTAATTTTCATCAACATGAAAAGTATTCTTGTAATATTTTGGTTACACTAAATCTTCTAACTTACTTTCAGTTCGGTTTAACAGCACATATATTTAATGATCAATTTGATCCTTAGTATGATGCATACAAAGTGAGTATAGGGAGTAGAGAGAGAATGAAATATATAGTTATTTTTCCTTATCATCATCGTAGAAATTTTTATATCTCCAATAGGTTATGTTTTAAATAATATCTTAAGATGATATTAAGGAATGTGATGATGATCAATCTGATAAGGTAAAAACCTTTAACCCTATGGTGAAATAGAAAATAAAAAAGATCCATCCTCGAAAGAGAAAACAAAGAGTAATTGGTTTTAATCATCATCATCTTCATCAGCAGCCGTTAGTAGGCAGCTACAGGACAAAACCCTCAGACATGCCTTTCCTGACCCATAATGCTAAGAAATTTATGCATTTGTAAGAAATCATGCAGATGAATTAAAAGTCATAAGATAGAATGAGATGTTTTACCATAACTACTTGTGAAGGCTTCTAATGTATGTTTGTCTCAAAAAAAATCTCGTTGGATTAAATAATAACTCAAATAATTATTTACATATATAAATTTAGGATTAATAAAATAGCCTGTAAAAAGGAAAGGGAGAAAACATACGAAGAGAAAGGTATACTGAATATCTGCACTACACAAACATGTCAGCCAGACGAAGAATGACGTTTTCTTTCTTTGTTTCCTTACTACAGCACTCACACTATTCACCAAGCTTACCATGTGTCCAATATTCTTACTGTTTAGTAGTTGAAAACTGGTACGATATCTTCCTTCAAGGTCATCTGATTCCTTGGACTTTCACGTTTCAAAAGTCATGAATTCTGTACCAACCGTGTGTCAAACAATAGTACATAATTATTTTGTACAAATTATGCTTGTATCTGCACTCTTCCCTTGCACTAAAAGGAACCTGAATGATCATGTCTCCGGTTTTGCCTTTAACATTGTCTGTCTCTCGAACAGGTTATGATCTGTTACCTTGAGGTTTTGTATATAAAGGAGAGTGTTCCTTAATAAACAACTCAGTTGATTGCTTCCTGCCTTTGAGTTCAAACCCTCTCTCGGCACCATCACATTGGTGACCCCGGAAGTCGACTCGCTCCCACTGCCTTCCACCCCCACCTCCCTCGCCCCTCCATTGTTGGTACTATGACGGACTCTACTACAGCAGTTGGCGCTGTGGCCGCCCCATTGAAACTTTCACCGTTCGCCAGCGGAGAGGCATTTGCTTGGTTTCAGCGCGCAGAAGTCCAGTTTCCCATCAACGGCGTGACTCGCTCAACCACCAAAGCAGATTATGTTCTCGCGGCGATACCCGAGGACACCTTCCCGGAAATATCCGACTGGCTTTGTGAACAAGGAGACATGCCAATAGCGTATGACACCCTCAAAACAAACCTTCTGCAGCAGTACTCGCCGTCGCCAGCCGCCAGTGTAGTAAAGCTTTTTCAACTCTCGCAACAACCGTTGGGGGACCAAAGGGCTTCGCTTGCCCTCAGGGAAATGACCAGTATCGTTCGCCTTCAACCTGCCGCAGACGGCTCTCCTCCTGAGGTGAACCTACTCCGTGCCCTTTGGATACGCCTTCAACCTGAACCTATACACGCTGCCATACCCGATATAGATAGTTTACCCATAAAGGACTTGATGACCAAAGCCGACACCCTTATGGACAGCCACTTCAAGACCTCCATAAACCCCTCCACCCCTGACGAAGAGGATGCCTATTCAACGTCAACTGAAGCTGACATGAATGCCGTAGGACATACACGCCCACACCGTGACGTGCAGAAGCAGAGACAAAGCCGCCCACCACCCACCAATCGCTCGCGCCCCAACAAACGACTTCTACAGCCACTTACTACCTCCCATCCGCCGCAGTTTTGCTACTACCACTTCAGATTCGGGGCAACTGCGAAGAAATATACCGAGGATTGTCAATGGCCAAAAAACATGTAAGTACGCCATCGCTCGTGGCGGTGGCCTCCCGTGTATCTAATCTTTTCTCTTTACAGGATGCAGGAACGGGCGTGTGAGTTTTGGTAGACACGGGTGCTTGTCGTTCTCTTTTGCCAAGGAAACTCTTCAAGACACGACGTAGTCTGTCTACATCTGCCGACGTCCGCTTGGTAGCTGCCAACGGATCTGCGATACCCACCTACAGTTACGAGAACCTCACATTAACGTTCGGAAACGGTAAATTCAATTGGAAGTTTCTCGTTGCTGACGTCACCATGCTAATCCTCAGTGCGGATTTTCTCTCTCATTTCCCCCTTCTGGTCAAAGTCGCCCACCGACGATTGGTCAACGCAGACTCGTACTTGTCGACACCTCTTCAGGCCGCCCCCTCTAATCTCGCTCTCCACATTAGCGCACCCACGGATGCCTACGCCCACCTCCTCACGTCGTACACGGAAGTTTTCCGTCCAGAACTTCGCCAAACGCCCACGGTTCCTGCCAAGCACGGTATTTATCACCATATCAAGACGACGGGACCCCAAGTCTTTGCAAAATTCAGACGTCTGGCACAGGAGCGATTGGCAGCCACCAAACAGACGTTCGCTGAAATGGAGGAAATGGGCCTTTGCCAAAAGGCCTCCAGCCCATGGTCGTCATCCTTACACATCGTTCTGAAGAAAGACGGCTCCCTCCGTCCATGCGGAGATTACAGGCGCCTGAACATGCAAACAGAACCGGATCACTACCCCCTCCCAAACATTGCCGACGTGACCTCCTACCACCACAAAGCAAAGGTTTTCTCTACGCTCGATCTCCTGAAGGGGTAATATCAGGTGCCTATGAACCCAGAAGACATCCCCAAGACTGCCATCACCACTCCGTTTGGTACATATACCTTCAATTACTCCTGTTTTGGCCTTTTTAATGCTGGGGCCACGTTTCAACGTCTCATGGATAGCATCTTATGGGACCTCTTATTCTGTGTATGTTATGTGGACGACATACTTGTGTTCTCCTCCTCAAAAGAGGAACATCTCCATCACCTGCGCATCGTGCTCGACCGCCTGCAACAAAACGGCCTTGTAGTCCGGTACGACAAGTGTACCTTTGGCGCCAACGAAGTGTCGTTCTTAGGGCACCGTATCACTCCTGAAGGTGTCCACCCCCTCCTGGCAGCCGTTCAGAACTTCCCAGTGCCCTCGACCGTCAAAGCTCTACAGGAATTCTTGGGCATGATCAACTATTATCACCGTTTTCTGCCACCCATTGCCGCCACTCTTGCTCCCCTCTACGCCTCCCTCAAGGGCAAGCCGAAGGACCTGAAGTGGGGTTCCCTTCAAGAAGCAGCCTTCTGCAATGCAAAGAAGGCCCTATCAACTACTGCGGCTCTCACTTTTCCTATCCCACACGTCCCTCTCCTTCTCTCCACCGATGCCAGCGACGTCGCTATTGGTGCAGTACTCGAGCAGGTGGTCAAAGGTTCGCCTCGCATATTGGCCTTCTTCAGTAGAAAACTGTCCAAGGCAGAATCGGGTTATTCTACCTTCGATCGAGAATTGCTGGAGGTGCACTTGGCTGTCCATTACTTTCGCTATTTCCTAGAAGGTACGCCCTTCGTCATTCGCAGAGACCAAATGCCTCTGTTGCACGCCTTCACTCGACAGTCTGACGCCTGGTCCACCCGTCACCGCCGACATCTCTCCGGCGTGGCTGAATACAATTGCACCCTCCAATATGTCCCTGGGAAAATGAATCCCGTTGCCGATGCCCTGTCAAGAAACACGTTGGCTGCCTTTCAACTGGGATTGGATTACAACGCCCTGGCTAAAGCCCAACGACAGGATCCAGAGTATCATGTTTGTAGGACATCCTGCACGTCCCTCCGTTGGGAAGACTTTCCCCTCGAAGACTCCAACACCACCCTCCTCTGTGACGTCAGTACTGGTAGACCGCGACCTTGGATTCCTGCTCCCATGCGCCAATAGGTGCTTGATTTCATTCACGAACTTTCACATCCCTCGTGCCGTTCTACTGCACAGCTGCTGAAGGCAAAGTTCATTTGGCACGGCATTTCTAAGGATGCTAAGGATTGGGTCCGCGCCTGTACTTCTTGGCAAACTTTCAAAGTATATCGACACACGGATTCAGGAGTGGGCACCTTTCCTCAACCTCTGCGTCGTTTCGCACTCATTCACGTCGACGTTGTAGGCCCCCTACCCACATCACAAGGACATCGTTACCTGTTTACCGTCATCGACCGCTCCACTAGTTGGCCTGAAGCCATTCCCATGGAAACTGCTATGTCCGCCTCTTGTACATCTGCCTTAATCTCTGGATGGATTTCAAGATTTGGTATCCCTGAGCATATTACTTCTGACAGGGGAACCACTTTCACCTCTCAATTGTGGATGTCATTAGCGAATCTCCTGGGCATCACCCTACATCAGACAACGGCCTACAACCCCGCTGCCAATGGAATGGTTGAACGTTTCCATTGCACCCTCAATGCAACGTTTATGTCCCGCTGCAAGGATTGCAACTGGTTTACTCAGCTTCCCTGGGTCCTCCTGGGAGTAATGATCACTCCTAAAGACACCCTTGACGTCTCGGTAGCTGAAATGATGTATGGCGACCCGTTGGTCGTCCCTGCCGAATTTTTTCCTTCTACAACCTCCTCCGACGATCTCCAGCGCATACGTCACGTCGTGGGAAAATTTACTCCGTGCCGCCAGACTTACAAGCCTCCAGCAAAGCATCACATACCAAAGGACTTGCACTCTGCAACGCACGTCTTCCTGCGCAACAACATCAGCAAGCCACCACTAATGCCCCCTTACACGGGCCCTTTCCTTGTGATACGACGCAGTCCGAAAGCATTCCTCCTAAACATTCGGGGCAAAGAAGAATGGGTTTCCATTGATCGTTTAAAACTTGCTTATCTTCTGCCAGATGACCCGCCTACAGTTCGCCTCTCTAGATCAGGACGCCCTATTTAACATGTACAGTATATCATTTTTAGGGGGGAAGCCATGTACCAACCGTGTGTCACACAATTGTACGTAATTATTTTGTATATATTATGCTTGTATCTGCGCTCTTCCCTCGCACTAAAAGGAACCTGAATGATCATGTCTCCGGTTTTGCCTGTAACATTGTCTGTCTCTCGAACAGGTTATGTCCTGTTGCCTCAAGGTTTTGTATATAAAGGAGAGTGTTCCTTAATAAACAACTCAGTTGATTGCTTCCTGCCTTTGAGTTCACAACCCTCTCTCGGCACTGTCACACTTCATATCATTTGCATGATCCTGTGAATGAAAGTGGACTGATCGTGTAACTGAATTTGCATGGTTTATCGAATCTCCCCGATGACCTATGTTTGTCCATTTCCTAATGAACACTTTGTCTTTAGAAAATCATAAATATTCAACTCCAGTTGAATATTTTGGTGTTTAAGAAAAAAAAAAAACTATTATTAGATATTTCTCAAAAATATAAATTGGAGAGAGCATGAATTATGTTGTGTTGTTTACTCTATGTATACATGGACATGACTTTGTGAGGCACTGAACCTGGTCCCAGAGAAATATTAGTTTGGCCCAAAAGATGATTTTAGATGGATAAATCCTAAAAAATGCACTGGTTATCGGACCTGTTGTGTGGAACCTATCTGGGTGATAACGATCAGTGAGTATTTTGATCCTTTTATGTATGAAGTGCATCAGTGTGGCGTGTGTTATGGAATGGTTATGTGAGAAGTTGAAGAAGACCTCTTGCAGCCTAATAAATATTATGAAGAATATCAAGAATTTATGGTGTAAATGATAGGTTGATGGGAGTGAAAGGGAATTCCCATAGAAGAGTAGAAGAAAGCATTAAAGTATTTATACATATATTTGTGTGTGTGTGTGTATATATATATATATATATATATATATATATATATATATATATATATATATATATATATATATATATATATATATATATATATATATACGTATATATATATATATATATATATATATATATATATATATATATATATATATATATATATATATATATATATATATATATATATATATGTGTGTGTGTGTGTGTGTGTGTGTGTGTGTGTGTGTGTGTGTGTTTCTATGTGTGTCTTGGGTAGTAGGCCATAGAAATGTATACTTGATGTAACTAAATCATTAGAACTAAGAGTTGTAAAAAAAAGAGACGGTTACAACAGGTTAAATTATTTCAGTGAGGAAACGAAATAAAGAAATAAATAGACCATATAAGAAGTAAAGAATAAAAATACATAATACTTAATGTAAGTAAGAACGTTAGAATATCTTTGTCATATATAATTCTATGAAAAAAAGACTATTATCATCGTGTTTAACATGAAAACATTTGTAGCAGAGTTTAATTTCTCAAGTGTTGCTGATCCAGCAACTTTCAAGGGCATGAAAAGACTCTTTAGCTAGGGTAAGCAGCTCTTTTAGGAGAAGGACACTCCAAAATCAAACCATATTTTTCTAGTCGTAGGTAGTGCCCTAGTCTCTGTACCACGGGTTTAAACTGTCTTGGGGTATAGTTCTCTTGCTTTAGGGTACACACGAGCACAGTATTTTATCTTATTTCTCTTCTTATTATTTCAATCCTTTCATTGTTCCTAAACTTCTCTTATAGTGTATTTTCTAATCTCCTTTTCTCACTGGGCTATTTTCTTCTGTTAAAGCCTTTGTGCTTATAGTATCGTGCTTTTCCAGCTATGGCTATAGCTTAGCAAGTAATAATAATAATAATAATAATAATAATAATAATAATAATAATAATAATAATAATAATAATAATAATTAGGAATATCATTCCACAATCTGGTTACACCTGAAATAAAACCTCTAGATTACTGTGTAGTGTTGGGCAGTATGATGGTGAAGGTATGACTATTGAAATTAATTGGAAATCTAATACACGTATGGGAGGGTACTGTCTAGGAATATATCAATACAAATTATGGTTAGAATTATGAAAAATCTCATGCAACATGCATAGAGAACTTTTAGACATTGGTGCCAGAGATTAATATCTGGATTTAAAAAAAAAAATAGACAGCTGATATGTCAGCTGTCCTTTTTTTGGGCACCTAAATGATGTGACCTAATGTTTAGCAAACTCCTCTCCCATAAATCTTCTTGATAATAGTCTCTGCAATACAAATTTTCCTACATTTCTGATTTTATGAGTGGACTTTTGCACATGAAGGATATTTAAAGTTGAACATTATTGTAAAAGTACATTTCTTACTGCTAAAAATAAAACCGAATACAACCAAAATACCAATTATACTAGCAACATTTGAAACTAAAACATATGATTACATGAAATTACCAAAACATAATATGATGCCAAATAAAAAAAAAAAAAATACACACGTTCGTGTGGGAACACGGACACCATAGTTCACAGAAGGATGAACACTTTGACATTGCACACTCCCACAGCTCTGTGGCAAAAGGTAAGCTCCGTTAATTTGACCGAATGATCAATACTCTCTTGGTGGCCTTTCTTGAACTTTGTCATTATTTTTGGGCTCAGGCCATGTCATCCTGATGAAAGTTCCTTCATTAGTAGCTTCCTAGGTTATATTTGACTACAGTGATATATCCCAGAGAATTTACCAAAGGTATCCAGAATTCTAAATCAGAGGACGTATTCTTGACACGTCTCATAGCTATCTACACCCCCAATAACGTTTCCGCTTCGAGGGGGAAAAGTGTCAACAATATAGGAGAGTCGTTAAAGAGACAATGCTCTCGACACTCCTACTGTACTGTAAATAGTGCGCCGATTCGCCACCGCGAGTCGTCACCAAGCCATTCTTTCCCATGTAGCTTCATTGACCGGTGTTATCCCATATTATATCTCGCTATTTTGGAGTTATTTTTTCGCTATGATGTCTAAACCAGCCTCATCAGCTTCTGGAAATTTAAGTATTATCTGAATTGTGTAAATGTAAGCTCTTGCCAGTTTTTCTCTTCGATTGAGATCATAATTAACGTAACAAGAGCTGTTGCCAGCCGGATGGTGTCATGAACACAGGCGATCTTCCTTTACATCTAGTTAGCCAGAACGACTTTCCCGGCATTATTTGCTTTAATAACTTTAGCTATTAAGTATTTTAGCTAGAGATTTTTATATTATGTCATTTTTGTCGTGGATTTGGCTATTTATGTTCCAGCCTCACGAGTGCTAGGCTTCCTAGCCTAGGCACCTACACACATCATGCATGATATAACCTTCCTGGTAAAGTTTTATTGAAGCTCAGTCAATATTTTATACAATTAGGATATTACTGCATAAATTTTCCTCTTTCAAGATAGTATACAAGAGAGTTTCGGTGAACGATTCTCTATGCTCCTAGACTTACTAGCCTAGGGGTTTCAGTATAGTTTCATACATGTCCCCAATTACTCTTGTATTGTCTTCTAAGGGGAAGTTGATGCCTCCTATACCTTCTAAGTCCATACCAATCTCTTGGTTTGATTTAACAGCAATTCCCCTTCCCTCTAATAAGCCTAGGCTACCCTCAGTTAGCTTTGCTGTGAACTGAGTTCTGGCAAAGTTTACTGGGGTGTTTCGTTTTTTCTCTTAACCACTGAGTCGGTTTTTGAGTTAGAACGGAACATCAGAGTAAAGTCTGTGTTAGGCATCTTACAGTCTCGGTGAAATGATTTCCCAAGTCAGGTTAATTTGTCTATACAGGAGGCTAGGGCTCCTAGACCATACGTGGAGGTTTTGGTTTTATTATTCCTCCTTCCTCGGTCTAGCAGACAGTCCTGTGCTGGGGATCTTAGACCGAAGAAATTATTTCTTCATTGTCTAAGATACCTGGTACGAGATTCTGTTCTCTTGCGAGATTGTGTCCTATGGCCGCTTTCTCACTGAACTAACCCAACCGGGAGAAATGATTTCCCCTACTTGAGGTTACCTTATGAGATCAGAATCCTTCGGGTATTACCTCTTATATAGGACTTTTCCCCCTTCCCCGCTGTCTCTTTTGTGTTGGATGAACCATCACCCTCCCTGGCTATCATTATATATTTGACCCTAAGGGTAATCTATAGAACTGGCCTGAGGTTCCCTGTCTGCTGCCGGCTGGGCCGACTGCCGGCAGGTACCCTCATATTAATTAGAGTGTTCTTCAGTCCTCCCTTGGTCTACCCTCCATAGCCCATATGGATGGGATATGGTTGGGTGGAAGCCTTAATATAATTCCCACATCCACTTGAACCCTCATTCAGGATGTAGGCCGGCAAGGCTGAGCCTTTGCCTTCCTCCATCCAACTCCGTTTTCTCTACCTTTCCTTATACTGGGCCGGCCGCTGGCAGCTTATAACTGTCGGCGCCAAGGTTGGTTGTCTGTGGGCCGGCAGTTACTCTGCCGCCACTTACCGAGGGGTGTCGCTGAGCAATAACCCAACGACAATAAACATACTATGACCAGTGGCCGGCAACTAAGTTGTCGGCCGGCAGTCGGCCACCCAAAGTATATATCTGAAGACAGTAACTGCCTTCAATAGCCCAGAATAGGCTGGCATATGTCGGCTGGCCCAGCATATGTCGGCAGGCCCGGCTTGTGGCGGCAGGCCCGGCAGGTCTGGCCCAGTCAGTGCTGTAGCCCAAAAAGTTTTTTTCCAACCTACAAGGTGCTTCATGGGCAGCCTATTGTGAGACCATCACATACAAGATAATGATCCTCTCTACCACTTAATGGTTATCAACCATTAATTTAGCCCCAATATGGAACCTGGGATATTGTGTTAAGAAGGCACTTTATATCAAAGGATATTTTCTTCCTATACAAAATTCATTAAGAATTTATTGTTCAATATTGGTGGAGGTCATAGCAATGGGCTGGACAGGAAACACAAGTAGGTGTCTTTCCTATTTTCTAGCTTACTCTATCCAAGCTAATATTAAATATATATATATATATATATATATATATATATATATATATATATATATATATATATATATATATATATATATATATATATATATATATATATATATATATATATATATATATATATATATATATATATATATATATATATATATATATATATATATATATATATATATATATATATATATATATATATATATATATATATATATATATATATATATATGCAGAAATCTGAGAATTTCACCGAATACTTATATGCTTTCTTTCTTTACAGGAGGAGCATCCTGAGTGGGGAAACAGCTTTTGCTGGGTCCATAGCAAGAACTTCTACGGCCATGACATGTGCAGAGCCCATGCTCGCTGCGCAGTCACCAAGTGGCTCTCAAATACTAGGACCTACAGGTATGTACCGTTTCAGACAAACTGGTAAAAGAGGCTTTTGATGATCAAAAGTCTATTGAGTAAAGGGATGCAGCAAGGGACATGCTGCGAAAATGGGTCAGGGGTTTTCAGAAGAACACCTCTGGCTCATACCTTCCTAATAAGAGGATGAGGGACTGTCTTTTCCCTGGGGCATCTACGGATGCAATCATTCCCCAGGCTCAACCTGAGATTCCCCTAGTACAGATTCCGATGGAATCTGTTGTTTCGAACGCCTTGAAGGGCATTCATTTGGATGACAAAATGTTGGTTGTCTCATAGGAGACTAAGAACAGTGTCCTACTGGAAGAACTGGAGCAGGAGGATGACCTACCTCCTGAGGTTGAAGTCGATAAGATCGAATTGATTTCAGGATCATCATCCACGGAGACTGAGTCGGTGCCTTCGACTTCATCTACTGCACCCCATTTAGAATCCATCACGAGTACGTTGCAATCTCTGCTGTCTATGGTGCAGGACATTCAGAAGAAATCGTCCGAGAAAGAAGCTTCTCTTCGGTCTGAAATGCATCAGCTGGTTGCAACACGTTTAGCCCTGAAGAAGCTAAACGTCAAGGATCTCCCGGCTTTCTCTAACGTTAACCCTTGGAGATATGCAGAGCATATACCAATGTCGGGGGGAAGATCTTCCTCTCGGAGAAACAGGGCACTATCCCAGTAGAGGAAATTGAGTTTTGGCCCAGCAAAGGGGCCTACCCGGACTGCTATGTCCATCTAAGGACGGAACCTGCATCCAAGGAGGAAACAGAGCCGAAGGAGACGATTGTCCTCGAACTATCTAAGGCCCAGGCTTTATATACAACCACCTTGAAAGAGAGGGCCTTTATAGTTCCAAGGTGCCGGTTCTCAGCAAAAGGCACCCGTCCTTTATTGCTGACCCAAAACGTGCCTTCCCCTTTATGGACAAAGGGTTTAAGGCAGCCTTAAAGGCAGTCGAAGCAGGGAAACCTTGCCCTACACTGGAGGAGTGTAGACCCTTTTCCCTTGCTTTTCCATCAGATGATAAAGACTGGAAGGATGTTCATAACACCTTCACAATTGGGAAGCTGGAGGCAGATAGTGCTGGACGACAGTTCGACGAAGACCTCCTGAAGCCGTCAGAGTCTCTCCTGCGCAGGGAACAAGAGACTAAAGAACGTCTTGCTGCTTCCATGTCTCTGCAAACTGGCTTAGAGATTATGGCAAGCATCCCGGACACCCCAGATATGTACATGGTCCTCGCCAAATCTCATTTGGCGACAGTCACCAAGGACTTGTACAAATTTATCAAAGCCCGAAGGACTTGTAGAGAGTTTGTGTTCGCCTCGTCTGCGTGAGACACGAACCGAGGAAGCTCATAGCCTCCAATATCTGGGGAAAAGACCTCTTCCCAAGCGAAGTGGTCAAAGAGGTCGTGGACTAGGCCGCTACAGAGAACAGGAATCTCCTCTCCAAGTGGGGCTTGTCTTCAAAAAGAAAATCTTCCGCTGACGAGGGTCCCCAGCCGAAGAATAAATCAAAACAACCAAGAGTGCCCTCTCGGCCTATAAAACAGCGACAGCTTCCCATGGCCATGGTGCCCCAGACGGTGGTACAACCAACCACCACCTTCCAAATGGTGCCTCAAATGGTGGCGACCCAATCGCCGGTGTTCACCGCAGTCTTTGAAAGCCAATCGACGACTTTCAGGCCAAAGTCTTGAGGTTCCTTTCGAGGATCCTCTAGACGCCCCTTCAGAGGTAGGGGTAACAAAGGTGGACGTGGCCAAGGAGGCAAGTCCTACAACCAGCACTCCAAGTGAGATGCTACCGGTAGGAGGGAGACTTCTCCTCTTCCAGGATCGTTGGACCTTCGATCTCTGGGCCCAAAGCCTAATCAAGAACGGACTAGGGTGGAGCTGGAGCTCAACTCCGCCAAACTTTCCTCAATTTTTCCAGCACTCAACTCCCATTCTGGAAGAATATTTTCAGGAAATCCTGAACAAAAGAGTTATATGGAAGGCCAAGTCCATCAGATTCCAAGGAAGGCTGTTTTGTGTTCCAAAGAAGGATTAGGAAAAGCTCAGAGTCATTCTGGACTTATCACCACTCAACAAGTTCATAGTGAACCACAAATTCAGAATGCTGACGCTTCAACACATAAGGACCCTTTTGCCCAAACGGGCATACACAGTCTCCATAGACATGACGGATGCGTACTAGCATGTTCCAATCAACCATCAAGTTTCCCACTACCTAGGGTTCAAACTACAGAAAAAAATGTACGTTTTAAGAGCCATGCCGTTCGGTCTAAACATAGCCCCGAGGATATTCACCAAGCTTGCGAATGCAGTCATTCGTCAACTACAACTAAAGGGGATCCAGGTAGTAGCCTACCTTGAACGACTGGCTTGTGTGGGTAGCATCCGAGGAAGAGTGCGGGCAAGCCTCCAAGCAAGTGATCCAGTTCCTAGAACACTTAGGATTCTAGATCAAATTGGAAAAGTCTCGTCTATCTCCAGCTCAAAAGTTCCAGTGGCTAGGCGTCCACTGGGATTTACATTCACACTGTCTTTCCATTCCATCAAAGAAGAGGAAAGAGATAACAGGATCTGTCAAGAGACTTCTTCAATCCGACAGGATATCAAGAAGGCAACAGGAGAGAGTGTTGGGGTCCCTCCAGTTTGCCTCAGTGACAGATCTAATATTGAAAGCACATTAAAAAGATGCATCAGGAGTTTGGAGAAATTACGCATCAAACACTCGAAGAGATCTGCAAAGACCGATTCCTAATCGTCTGCGATCACTACTCAAACCATGGTCGGAAGCCAAGAACCTGATGATCAAGGTGTCTCTGAAACCACCTCCACTGGCAGTCACCGTTCACACGGACGCCTCAAAAGAGAGGTGGGGAGTTCACTCTCATCATCGGAAAGTCCAGGGAACCTGGTCTCCCCTCTTCAAGACCTTCCCCATCAATTTTCTGGAAGCCATGGCGGTTCTTCTCTCTCTGAAGAAACTGAAACTTCGCTGCTCAATCCACACCCGTCTGGTTCTAGACAGCAAAGTTGTAATGAGATGCCTAAATCGACAAGGCTCGAGATCGCCTCACATAAATCAAGTGATATTGGCCATCCTCCATCTAGCGAAGAAGAAGAGATGGCACTTGTCAGCAGTCCACCTTCAAGGGTTCCGCAATGTAACAGCGGACGCTCTATCCATGGTCAACCCGATAAAGTCAGAATGGTCCCTAGATGCAAAATCATTCTCCTTCATATTACGCAAGATCCCAGGACTGCAGATAGATCTCCTCGCAACGAGCGACAATAAGAATCTACCCCAGTATGCAGACCCGTACGAGGATCCTCTAGCAAAAGCGACAGATGCAATGTCCATAGATTGGAACAGGTGGTCTAAGATCTACCTGTTCCCTCCAACCAACCTTCTGCTGAAAGTCCTCGACAAACTGAGATCCTTTCGAGGGATAGCAGCAATAGTGGCCCACAAGTGGCACAACAGTGTTTGGTTTCCTTTGATAACAGAACCACACCTGAAGCTGATCCCATTGCCGGACCCAGTTTTGACTCAGCAAGTGTAGGAATTGACTGTCTCAGCTTCATCAGAGAAAACCCAAAATCTTCATCTCATGATTTTCTCGCCTTAGCGGTCAAGAAACGGTTCGGGATTTCTAGTGACAGTATTAACTTCTTAGAAGAATACAAGTCAAAGTCAATAAGAAGACAATATGAATCTTCCTGGAAGAAATAGGTGGCCTTTGTTAAGGCGAAGAAACCTAAGGAGAATTCTACAAATTTCTGCTAGTCCTTCTTCATCCATCTTCGTGAACAAGGTTTAGCAGCCAACACGATTACTACATGTAAATCTGCCCTGGCCAGACCAATACTATATGCCTTTCAGGTAGACTTTCCTAGTGAAATCTTCAACAAGATTCCAAAAGCCTGCGCTAAACTTCGGCCCGCAGCTCCTCCAAAGCCCATTTCATGGTCATTGGATAAGGCTCTTCACTTAGCATCAACTCTGAATAATGAGGAATGCTCGCTGAAAGACTTGACTCAAAAGGTGATTATCTTATTTGCATTAGCCTCAGGAGCCAGAGTTGGTGAAATAGTGGCCCTCTCGAGGGATGATGGTAACATTCATTCAGTTCACAGACGCCGGAGAACTGAACCTCTTTCCGGACCTGACCTTTCTCGCCAAGAACGACCTGCCCACTAAGAGATAGGGTCCCTGGAGAATCTGCCCTCTGAATGAAGAAGCATCCCTCTGCCCAGTGGAACGCTTAGATTTCTATCATCGTAGAACTTCAGACTTTAAGGGAGGTCAGCTTTTCAGGGGAGAGACGTCCGGTTCAACATTATCCTTGAAACAGTTAAGGGCGAAAATCACCTATTTTATACGCAGAGCGGATCTAGACAGTATACCCGCAGGTCATGATCCAAGAAAAGTTGCCTCGTCTTTGAATTTCTTTCAGACGATGTTGTTTGAAAGCCTTCATGCCTATACTGGATGGAAGCCATCCAGAGTTTTCTTCAAACACTATGCGAAGCAATTACAGGAAATAAAGTTTCATATGGTGGAGGCAGGCAGTGTTATAAAACCTGCCGCTTGATTGCTGTGAAAAACAGTGCAGTAATTGGGACTTTTAGTGAAGGGTGTACATGATAGACTTGTAAGACATATCATGTTGAATATTGTGTTTAGTGATAACACTATAGACTGTTCTCTCTACACAGATGACATTATGCATAATAGAGTGACACAAGTGCCAGGCATACATGCACAGTGTTCCTAGTAACAACAGAATACATAGTTAAATTTTATATTTCACTTAGAGTGGCTAATGTTTTCCTTTCCAGGTGAAACTTATTTTGATTCTGTTATTACCATTTATGCTTTTATGCAGAATTGTTCTGCATAGGATGTAATTGAATACAACTATGATTTCTGTTTTTATAATAAACAATAGAAGGAATCTTTGTGTCTCTTTCGCCTCAAACGTTCTAGATTGAGAATGAAGTGAGAGCATCCTTGATTCTTTTAATATTTAAGAAAATATTGGGGAACTAAGGTTAAGACTGTTCCAAGCAAACAGGTAAGAACTGATTGAACTAAAATGATTATTTTACTGAACTATGGTTTCCGACACATATATAAACCTGTGTGTCTCTTTTCAGCCAGACTTGGGAGGTATCAGTAACCTATACAGATATACCATCTAAGTACAAACTATCCTTTATGTATATGATGACACTAATATACAAACTGTTCGTTAGATTATTCCTTGAACTCACAATCCTCGGGTTTTTTCCTAGAGTCTACCCAGACTCTTCCCTGTAGGGGGCAGGAAGAGCTGACATAGTTTATGATCAGTTAATTGATGTATAACGGTAACATTAAGTGTCTCTAGGTCTAGAACACCAAATAGGAAATATTTATCTCAAGATAACGGCACTATTGAAAATCCATACATACATTAATGCTCTGGTAAACTTCCATCAAGACGACATGGCCTGAGACCAAAAACGGATTTTGAAGCGAAGCGAAAAATCTATTTTTGGGTGAGGTAGCCATGTTGTCCTGATGGACCCACTCTCTTTTTGACAGAGGGATAATGAATCCCTCCCTATGGTATTGTAACTGTAACACCTAAAAAGCTACAATGAATGGCTTGGTGGCGCCTCGCGGTGGCAAATCGGCGAACTATTTACAGTACAGTAGGAGTGTCGAGAGCGTTGTCTCTTTAACGACTCTCCTATATTCTTGCCACTTTTTCCCCTCGAAGTGGAAACGCTACTGAGCGTGTAGATAGCTATGAGACGTGTCAAGAATACATCCTCTGTTTACGCGATATCCAACTTTAAAGGATATTCGCTCCAGGAATTAGAATTCTGGATACCCTTCGTAAATTCTCTGGGGTATAACACTGTAGTCAAATATAACCTAGGAAGCTACTAATGAAGGAACTTCCATCAGGAGGGCATGGCTACCTCACCCAAAAATAGATTTTTCGCTTAGCTTCAAAATTCGTTATTTATACAGGAAAATTGAACTTATAATTTCCTTGTTCAGAAAAAGTCATCATCATTATCAGCAAACAAGACTAAGAAAATTCTTTTTCTAGGCCGGTTCATTAGCAGTTATATCAAATTCCTTTAGAGCATTCCATTCAAAGTCCTTTTATGCAAGCACGGCCATCAGCAGTCAAACACAGGTTTCAAGATGAACGTTGATGTGCTACTGTATTCACCTCACCTTCAACCATTGTTGTAAGGTTGTCCCCTTATCAGGCTAGATTTATTAACAGAGTTCTTGACGACGGGGAAGTGGCTTTCTATGAGGGCATCGACATTAGAGATCCGGAAACTCATGGACAAAGTATCGTAATCGGGAAGGGGGGCTTGTACAGCTTCCAGCTGGTGTTATATCAACAGGAACAAGGTAAGCTCACTTCACAAAATAAAGCGTCTGCAGCGATTGAAGGTGAGTAATATTGATCATTTCTCTTAGGGCCATCGACACCTTTAGGTACTCCTAATTGCTACGAGAGCTGAAAAATCTTGGCTACACTGACAGCTGGCGATGGTGAGTACTGTTCCAGTGTGTATTATTTAAGGGCATCATGATGTATTTTCCTCTTCTTTTTCTTCTTCGTCTTCTTCTTCTTCTTCTTCTTCTTCTTCTTCACCATTAACTTTACGTTAAGTAGTCGGTTTCCTAATGCAATAACATCAGGGATGGCTTATGATTTGGCAACGGTTTTTTACAATCAAAACCCTTACAGTCATCAACCAGAGTTATTGGCAGTAGGCCTAACCTTTTGCCAAAAAGCAAGACTGCAAGGCAGCAGCTGTCAGTTTAGTCCCTCTCTATGACACACAGGACAAACGGTGGTAGTATTTCTGCACCCCTACCACATGGGACAGTACCATACTGTATAGTAGCGCCTAATTATTCGCAAAGCCAATCAGTGATTTTTACGAATATGTTAGGGATAGCAGTGATGACGTAGTCTGCTTTGCTGCTCTAAAGGGTCATGTCCTTGGTGCAGATCTCCTCGTCAGTGCCTGAAACTAGAAAAACATATCTTTGTTGGGGAAGGGCTAGAGTGTCATTGTGGCATCATGGACAAATGAAATGTGGTTGGTGGTGAGCAGAGAACCGGGCTGGATGTTCCAGGCACTCTGTAGGTGACCAGTGTGCGAAGAGTGAAGAAAAAAATATAAATAGTAAAACTCCCAAATAATCAACTTTATTTAGAAACACCACAGGTAATAATAGGCACCTAAGGGGTTATTTAAGGGTAACAATTGCGTTTGTACATTAATTGTTTTTATTTCCCAATATGTTGGACATTGGCACATACATTGCCAATATGATAATTGTGTCCCATATGTATTTCATACACGCTTTTACAATGCAATGATATTGTTAGTTTTATCTCCTGCCTTCTCCCATACTGATAAAATAACAACCTATTTAAGCTTGACATCGCATATTCTAGTTTATTAGATTTTGTTGCGACTTTCTCGCTCTCAACTGCTTGTATATATTATAGCTATATGATAAATGAAATTTTACCTGCATTCACCTCGCCTCTCTGTTAGTACTTAACAACCACCTGACCCACCAATGAAGAAAATTAAGTAGAAATTAGCATGCTACATTAAACTTTTTTTCCCATGGAGTCAGATAGTGACTGGTGTGTATATTATCTAGAAATAAAACGTAGAGATGGGATTATTATTTATTGGGACATGCGTTGCTCGTTGCCCGTATATTGCACACTAACGATTTGGATGTGTCACAGATTCAAAGAACTTATAACAGTGTCGAGAACAATATTGAAAGAGCTTTTTGAACATAGTAGTTTAAGCTTTGCCATACAAGGAGATAATGTGTTTCATGGGTTGACAAATGAATCTAAGGAAAGCTATGTAAGTTATATAAATCAAGTGAAACAATTTCAAAGTCATTATACAACAAACTAAAAAATACATCATAAAATGAGGTTACACATTCAATCAGAATAAGACAAGAAATAGATAAAACTAAATTATTGTCTGGAATATAATGATTCCTTAAATGATGTAATGTTTCTCGTACTCAAACGGAAGAGACATACGAACATGCATTTCATTCGTTGTGGCAGTATAACTCTCGTTGTCTATAAATGCTAACTTTTTTTTTTCCTTTAAGAGTAGCTAGTAATTATACGTTAATTATACCGATTCGTATAAAGGTCACCTTGAAAACATCTCCATCTCTCCGTCTTGAAGTTTCCGGGTCATAATGCAAGTCGTCGAAGAAATGAGAGAAGATATATTACTGTGTCAGTAACAGATTTTCCACACCACAAAGGAATGATAGAATCATCTCTCACCAGTGGTGCTCAAGAAACTCCCTGATCTCCCAGAAGAAGAAGAATAGTCATCACCTACGTTAAAGCTACGCTTGGTAACTTCTTTCCTCTATTTGTCTGTGGGGTCTGTCCACGAGAGCTCAGTTTTATGAATATTTTCACTTTACTTTTAAAATAGTTCTAGAACAGGTTTTCGATATATTTTTTCACATACATACATAGTCTCTCTTATGCTCTTATGAGTGTCCGAATGGAATAATGAAATACTCATACAAGTACTGCAGTTTTGATTAGGCCAGCATAAATACAGTATACAAAAGGAAAATACAATAGTTAGAATTATTGCAAACAATGTAGAACAAACACACAAAAATTTATACACACACCACACAAACATATATATATATATATATATATGTGTGTGTGTGTGTGTGTGTATGTGTGTATATATATAGTATATATATATACACAAATATATATAATATATTATATATATACACAAATATATGTATATATATATATATATAATATATGTGTGTGTGTGTATATATATATACTATATGTGTCTGTGTGTGTGTGGTGTATATATATATATGTATATATATACATATATATATATATATATATGTATATATATATATATATATACTACATTCATACATATATATATACATATATGCATGTATATATATATATATATATATATGTGTGTATATATATACGTATATATATATATATATATACGTATATATATATATTTATATATATATATATATATATATGTATACTATATATGATTTGTGTGTGTGTAATATATATATATATATATATGTGTGTGTGTGTGTGTGTGTGTGTGTATGTGTTTGTGTGTGTGTGTGTTAGCTTATACAAACAGCAACAACACCAAAGGAAACAGTTTCTAGTGCGCTATTTGGGACTGAAATTAGTAATTTTTGGTGTTAAAGCCATTTTCATCATCACGAATTGGTGATGGTATGAGACTCTAACTTGATTGCTCACAATAAACCAACCTAGTATGGGTGGGTCTGTGTAATATAGCCTTGCTGATCATGGTATTACACAAGACCCATCACCATATCATATATATATATATATATATATGTATATATATATATATATATATATATGTGTGTGTGTGTGTGTGTGTGTGTGTTTTTGAGTGTTTTTTGGCCATATTTTAAACGATTGGAATCTATATATAATGTCTTAGAGGGGACCATGAATAATAGATGATTCAAATCCTTTAACTAGAAGACTCTGGCAGTGAACAATTGAAATATTAAAAATATTTTGAAGCAAAACATAGATTTTTTCTCTAAATGGGAAATTTCAAGTATTTTTTTTTTTTAAATGCAGTATTGATTACTCATAAGGCCTCACACAGTCCCATGACATATCTCAAATTGTTTCCCAATCTTTGGCGATGTTTATGGTTTCAATCAGGTAACGGGATTGAACTCTTTTTCAAGTCATCTTGCATGGCAGGGGCAGGGTTGCTTTTCATTATCAAGTCTCGTGTTTTTGCTGATTGATAATAAATTATGAGGTTGATTTCAGTATCCTCTGCCGTGGCAAAAACGTTATTTTTTTACCAATCAGCAAAAACACGAGACTTGATAATGAAAAACAACCCTGCCACTGCCATGCAAGATTACTTGAAAAAGACGAACATAGTGTACCGATATAAATGCCCCGTCCAGGAATGTCCTGGTACCTACATCGGGATGACGACGATGCGTCTTTTTAAGAGATTATCTTGCCACGTGCAACAGGGTGCAATAAAAATGCATTGCCTCCAAAAACATAATTTCAAGACGACAAGGGAGCATATAGTGAAAAATGTAACCATCATCGGCCGTGCCCCTGACAGCAGACGTCTCCGGATAATGGAAGCTCTTTTTATTCAACAACAAAGACCTAACCTCAACACCACGCAAGAAGGGACCTTATTGCCACCATGTATAAGGTCCACCACCAACAATAGTCCAGGCAATAACAACTATAACAGAACTGATATAGCCAAAGTTCTCCTGACAGAACCAGTCAATAATCCCACCAAACATCCTGGCGAGGCAGAGGCCACCACCCACTAGGATTAATGGTCTCCTTCCTAGGGCGAATCTTAACCACTGAAGATGGAATGTCGAAGCAGGACTCCGTATATAAGCCATCAAAACAACACCTGCATTTCAGTTCACTCTTGACAATGAGCAGAAAACCTTCTCACTGCTCGAAACCGGTTGAGTCGAAGGATGTGTTAAACTTAACTTCACGTAATTTAAAATTTTTTGTACAAAAGTGACCATTACTTTGTGTGCACTAACATTGTGATAGTGTTTTATACTTTGTACATATTATCTGTATTTTTACAATGTGTTGTGATATATTAAAGACAAATTGTGAATGATATGGTCTTCATCATCTTCCTATTGATATGTCTCTTTCCCAGTTACTGGAGGATTGTTCAAATGAAGAGAATAATAATAATAATAATAATAATAATAATAATAATAATAATAATAATAATAATAATAATAATAATAATAATAATAATAGAAGGAATAGATATATGATTTTTTTTCTGGTGGTTTATATTTTTCATAAAAGAGACAGCGAATTATGATGCAAAAAAAAAAAAAAAAAAAAAAAAAAGCTGCGTCACAGTTTCTTCGGCAAAACAAGTATTTTAGCGAAAAAAAGTAGAAATTAGGGAATGCAGGTTTGCTGAAAGACCTGGGGTTGCATGGAATAACAGAGGTTGAGAAATATTATTAAGTTATACTTTTTTTCTGAAAAGTAAATGTATCTACTTAATATACCATTTATATCTTCATGTCAGATTATAATGAGAATGGATTTGTGTAATAAGGAGGAATTATTAATAGGCGTAAAAATTTACTGATGAAGGTTATGTTAAGTTACCTCACAACCAAAACACGCTGGTAAGTTATATAGAGGATATCTTATAACTAAAGAGCATTGTATGAATAAATGGCCGTCGTAGTATGAAGTAAAGAACAGTCCTTTTCACTACGAAATCTTCATTATGTTACACCATTCTCTGCATGACAGCTGAGAGAGATTTTCGTTCTTTTTCGGTTCGTATCATAAGTTAACTCCATTGGTTTCTTTGAAAAATATATTGTTAAAATTTTTTTTTCGTAATGCCGTTAAAGGTTTGTCCACTTACATACGATATTTGCGGTTACTACAGTTAGGTACTTCGTGTGCTAATCAATTGCTTGTCGAGTTACTATTTATTAATTTTTTTTTTATCCAGGAGTCGATATGAACTGGATATGAATTGCTAGGGTATTCTTATGTAAGTTGTATATATGTATATATATATATATATATATATATATATACAAATATATCTATATATATATATATATATATATATATACATGAATATATATATGCATATGTATATATATATATATATATATATATATAAATGTGTGTGTATATATTTACTCTATTTAAACCTGATATTCTTGACTGAAAATAGAATAACCAACATATACTGTATATATGAAATGTAATGGTGTTTCCAGGTCGCCAAGTTCCCCCTTAAACTGGGTATACAGCTTTGTGAGTATAGACCTCACACGAGTCACTTTTGCTGTTGAGGGAATAAAAGGTAAGTAATTCATATCATGATAAACGTTAGGTAGACACTATCAATAAACATATTTATGATGTTGTTGAAAGTTTATAATTCAAAATACATTCACTAAACTCAAAAAAAATCTGCCCTTTAACTCAGCAGTTGCTTAGTAGGGAATATATGTGTAGAGTTCCTTCAGTTGTGACCGAAATTTTAAAATTTGGAAAACAGCTCTACCAAAACATATCGATGTGGGAACGCCTCTGGTTTATTTTTGCAGTGTAGATATAACTTTAATATAATTTGAGGAACAAACAATATTGAATTCATATGTTTTCTCAATTATAAAAACAACTTGTATTATTTTATTTATCAACTTGGAGTACTATAATTGAAAGGCCTACGAATTTGCGTGGTGATTTCTTGCTATAATTATTTAATTTACTTATTAATTATACTTCTGTTCGTGATTTGTAAAGAAAACATATCACGCAATGTTCTGAAAAAGAGAAACAGTTGGTAACGTTGCGTGAAAAACAAGATCGGAAGCTTGTAAACGGGTTATGAAAATAATAATTTCAATTAATTTTACTAAGTTCTGTGAAGCATACATAAACATTTTTTCGATATAGCACTTAGTAAAAAATAAAAGCCCTTTTGATCACGTGTTTACAAGCTTAGCAACTTTCTTTACTAGATAACGTTGCCAACAGTTTCTCTTTTGCAAAACACAGCGTTATCTGATAGAATATATGCTGCTGTAAGACGTCTCTTTAGCATCCCGTAAATTGTAACGGAATTAGTGAAGCCAACTGGACCTATAAAAGCTACTGCAATTTTTCGAAGTGAATGGACCCTACGCGGATTTCCAATGGTCCCTTAGTTTATCCAATTTATTTTTTCGATGTTAATTTTCGTATTTGTAGTTTTC
The DNA here is from genome assembly GCF_036898095.1 of Palaemon carinicauda. Taxonomy (NCBI): domain Eukaryota; kingdom Metazoa; phylum Arthropoda; class Malacostraca; order Decapoda; family Palaemonidae; genus Palaemon; species Palaemon carinicauda. Next base: position 27,257,248 of record NC_090732.1, on the reverse strand, counting down.
ACATCTTAGAAAATAGGATATAATATATATTTTTTTTTTAATTGCCCCTTAATTTTTTTAATAAGGAATATGTAGAGCAAGTAGATTTCTTTAAAGATAGGAAAAAGAAACATTTTTATAATACTTGTAGAGCCTTCATCCACATATCCGTGAATCAACCTAAAAAATAAACATTTTCAAACACAACTGTAGCAATTTTAGCGTTTTCTATCTTCATAGCAAAAATCTTTAATAAATAAAAAAAGGACAATTACAATATAAGGTTTAGGAGGATTTTGAATTATATTTCTGCATTTATATTTATAAACAGTCTACTCCGGCACCCCTCTCTCCAAGGCAATGCAAATGAAGAGTAAGGAAACACATTTACAATTTTAATGGAATGATATTCAGTCGAATGATGTTCAACAACATTCGTCACACTTTTATATATATATATATATATATATATATATTCATATATAGATATTGTTATATTGTTGCATACTGTATATGTATATATATATATATATATATATATATATACATATATATAGTTTCACTACAGTGAAACTAGGATATACTTCGTCACTGCTTTAGAAAAGTTTATT
>NC_090732.1:27228747-27243747 GCF_036898095.1 Palaemon carinicauda | reverse complement strand
GAAACCTTAAATAAAGGTTTAATGAAAGGCCATAAATGGCTGAGGCGAAGGATATTGACAATACTATAGATTACAGGACTGACTATATATATACATATTATTAGCGCGTAAGCCACCTCTCCATCCAAGACAGGACCAAAAGGATAGTTAGGTTGTAGACACCATACAAAACTACTGAACTTGAGTGGTACTCGAACCCCAGTACGACACAATGCCAGGCAGGGACTTTTTGAATAGGCAACAACAGCGCATAATGCTAGTATAAGTAACTCTGTTTATATATTATTATTATTATTATTATTATTATTATTATTATTATTATTATTATTATTATTATTATTATTATTATTATTATTATTATTATTTGATAAGCTAATAACCTACTTGGCTCAGTAGGATGCTGAAATCACAGTGCCTCCAAAAAGCAAAAATAACCCAGTGACGAAAGTAAATAAGGAAATATCTGAACCATATAAAAGTAATGAATGAAGAATATGAAATATCTTAAGATCACTCCTAATATTGACATATATACGTCATATATAAACAATGAAGAGACAGTCATGGTAGCCTGCCCAGCATAAAAACATTTATTGCAAGTTTGACATTATCAAGTTTCATCGATTCAACTACCTAATTATGAAGAATATTCCATTATCTGGTGACAGGTGTAAAATAGAATAATAGAATGGCACTAACTGCATACATAGTATTACGTACAAAATGATGCAATATGGGAAGATCCGAATGCAAAGGATAGTAAGATTTATGAAAAAATCTAATGCAAGTTTTTTCCATCAAATAAGGATGAGAGTCAGCAGCTAAAGACCAGACAATAAAACAATACCCAAAATAAGGTAGAATGAAAGAATTAAAAATTTCATAAAAATAAATAGATCACTAAAAATCTTATAAAGATTTTCCTAATAAGCCAATATTTTATGCAATTGTCATTGCAGAAATCTGGATGTTCACGAGTCTCTCTTTACGACTTACAATCATGTTTTAAGTTTTGTTGATATTCAAATCTAAGCCCCATAGTTTGCACCATGCACTAATTTAACTTAGCTCTATTTTTTATCTCTTTCTAGAAAATACACATTTATAATTAAAATTTATAATATATATATATATATATATATATATATATATATATATATATATATATATATATATATATATATATGTATATGTATATATATATATATATATATATATATATATATATATATATATATATATATATATATATATATATATATATATATATATATATTTTCCAGCATGTTGTTAGAATATCTTCTACGTTAGTTTGCTCTAGTATCAATGTTGCTTTTTTATTCCCATCATAATTCTTTTCCTAGCTCTTTAAGTTTTAACTAGCTTTTGTAATGAGGATTTAGTAAAGTTCAAAGGTTCTGAATACATAATTTAAAACTGGTAAGGATTATGTACTTTTTCTTTTTTTCTGCAGAAAGTGGCCTTTTACTTTTCATAATTACTACTATTCTGTTTTTTAACCAAAGGATTTTTGATGCCATGTCTATCTTTCTTTTAATTTTGGTCTCGTGTCCTTCGGAAACACTTACTGTCTGTCCCAAGGTCGATTTTTCAATAAAAAATCTCGAGGTTCGTTCATAACTTTTACTTGTTGACTCTGCATTTTCAATAAACGTTATCTGAGTTTTGATCATATTCACATTCTGTTCTACATTTCGGCTTTCTCTATCAAAATCTTTTATCATCTTTTGCAATTCCTCTGCAAATCTTAAGTTATTGAAGTATTCCTCATTAATATCAACTCCTACATTTTCCAAATCTTAATTGAAAAAAAAAAAATCTTTTAAGCATGTTATGAAGAGTTTAGGAGAGATAGGGTCTCTCTCTCTAACTCCTTTCATGAATAATCGTATGTACTTGTACATTTATGTAATTGTTATTTCACAGGAAAAGCAGTGGGTAGACGAGTGATATAAGGGTAACATACGAGTTTTATAATGATTAGAGAGAGAGAGAGAGAGAGAGAGAGAGAGAGAGAGAGAGAGAGAGAGAGAGAGAGAGAGAGAGAGAGAGCCGAGAAATCGAGAAGGAAGATTTAATTAGGCAAATAAAAAGTAATTGAGAGAAAGTGCAAGAGCGAGCCCTTGACATTTATTGGGAAATTTAATAATTTCCCGTTAGAGGCTGATACATACAGTTGAACAATTGTCATGCGTTATCCTTCCATCCCGTATTATTTAGGATCTCCTGAATGATTATGATTATGAAGTTGTCAAATATAATAACAAATACAAACATTTGCATTATAAATAATTAACCAAAGCAAGTCAATGGAACAAATAACAGAATAATTTTAAGATGAATAAAAACCCTAAATCAATGACAACCGTAATTCATCAAGCTATATACACACACGCGGACACACACACACACACACACACACAAACATATATATATATATATATATATATATATATATATATATATATTATATATATATATATATATATATATATATATATATATATATATATATATATATATATATATATATATATATATATATATATATATATATATATATATATATATATATATATATATATATATATATATATATGTATGTATATATATATATATATATATATATATATATATATATATATATATATATATATATATATATATATATATATATATATATATGTCTGTATAATATCAAAATGGTATGCATTACAATCCTGTCTACTATGGTGGATATGTAATATGAATGGACATAAGGTAGGCTAATAGAATTTGTAAGAAAATAAAATTGCAGTTTTTACTTCACATTAAGTTAACCACCGCAGAAAACTATATGAAGACGACTGTAGCAAAAAAACCTCAGCATGAAAGAAAAACCGTTATTTTTGTTTTTTTTTTCTTTTTGAAAACACCGTGAGTGCTTTGTGAAGAAACCTTGAAGAGAAAGCTATTGACAACATTTCCCAATGGGGAAACTAAACGACGTATGCAGAATTTTTCTTTTTTTCTCTGAAGAAGTGACTGCGTATCGGTGAAAAGAACATTCCAGTTGCTCAAGCACAGAAGTACGAGAAACATAGTGATAGATGAATTTGAACTAATATATTTAATTATGCTAGAAGAATTGATGCATAGAGTAAATTTTTCATGTGCTGCTTTTATAATTTTCAGTGGAAATTATTGAATACTGTTGCATGTAAAATTACATGACAAAGGTTAAACAAATTATTGCCGTAATTGTTTAGAGAAGAACAATATTCCATTCTTATACAAAATACACATAGATGAAGAATGGTATAAATTTGAATACTACGGGCTGACTTAGAATATTTTTAATACGTTTAAGTGGCGTATAATCTAGTTTAGGAATATTTTCCCTACGACGAACCTGTAAGTACGTGAATTTTCTATCTAGTGTGTTTTATCTACTATTTACTTTTAGTTTGAATATTTTAGCCTTTTTCTTCAAGTAAGTATAGGAGACAAACACAGACCCTCAGGATTTGTTAGGTGTTATAACGGATTGAAACATAAGACGTACTGCTGATAGATGATCATGATTACACAGTAACAGTTTAGGGATAATGCACGTGAGACGAACTTCATGTATATGAACAAACAGTGCAAACTCAGTCACTAACAAAAATAACATTAATTTAAGTCTTAATTCACGATTTACACTAACTTTTACCATGACACAAGTTGCTATTGTAAGCCAGGGAGCCCTTTTTTTTGGGGGGTGGGGGTGGGGGTGGGGGTGTGTGATGTAGAAGTAAATCCTGACAAAATGTGTCTTGCATCATATGGTTTAGATTGGTGGATTGCTGATGTAGAAACTAAGATTATTGTTGCTCATAAAACAATGATAAGGTCAAAATAAAGGAATCATTATTAGTAGACTTAGACCATAGAGATGTACATGTTATGATGAATAAAGATGGTTTCAGAATATCACTACTTTTGCATATTTCATATCTTTTGTTTTATTCAATGTTAGTCAGCATTCAACCAGGTTTACATTACATTGTAGCTTAGACAGAAATGGTGGCACCTGTTCTTACTTTGTTGAATATTTTCATTATTTTTGTCACAATTTCTATGGTATTACTGGAGCTAGATAAGATAGAACAAATATGTTGGATACAAATCAAAACGAAGGTATCTAGTCGTTTTATTAATAATCATCCAAATGATTTATGATTTGAAATATCATTGTATGTACGGCCAACCTACGAGGTTTATGATAATTAATAGAAAAAAAGAAAAACATTAAAAAGTTAGCGAGAGAGAGAGAGAGAGAGAGAGAGAGAGAGAGAGAGAGAGAGAGAGAGAGAGAGAGAGAGACTTAGGATTGATAGGATAGTCAAAGTTATGTCATTGAAGTCTTCCTGAGCTTATACAGTATTTATAACGAAAATATAAAAAAACATTGCTTAGCAAGGTCCCAGCAACCGGATTTTGAATCCTATGAATAAGGTTTGGTACTGATAGAGAAAGAGATCCAGGAAACTGAAAAGCAAGATTTAGTTAGTTAAAAGAGAAGTAATTGATAGGACGTTTAAGAGTAAGCCTTTGAATTCTATTGGGAAATTTTATAAGTGTACGTTGAAAGCTATTGTGTACAGTTTAAACCAATTATAATCCTTTATCTTTCAATTAGGTTTATTTGAAGTCTCCCGAAAGATTATGATTTTTTCATTTGTCGAATATACGAAGAAATTACAAATCTTTGTATTATAGATAATAAACCAAACTAAGTCAATAAAGTCAAAGAAGTGGTGCAACATAAGTAAACAATTTCTTATAACAGATTAGGTTTTAAGGTGAATAAAAACTAAATCAATGGCAACTCTAACTCTTCGAACGCTATAACTCTATAGAAAAAAAGCATTACAATGGGAGACATAATAATCCTGTCAACCGAAAAATCGAAAAGATAAAAAATGATTGAGCGAAAGAAAAAGGTTCGACGCATGAGGAACTCTTAGTAACAGTTAGAATTTAACCCTTTCAACAATCCAATGAAATCACAGTATATATAAAAAGGAAATGAAATTTCACGAGAATTAACATTCCAACAAGTTTATTTAGCATTTTGGTAAATAAATTATTCAATAATAAGAGTCTGTACCAAATAGTACGACAACTCAAAAAGGGAGATGAACGCCAATAATGGGAAAATATCATGTACAGTTACTCAACATATATCAAACTATTTACAAATTCTAAGTAACACTATCCATATTAACTTGATCTTGTTTCATCAAAAAAATCCAACTAAAAGTAAAAATCAGGTTTATGAGAATCTAATAGTCTTTACTGATATCTGACTTGTACCTAGACAAATTTCCATATTATTGCATAATGTTTCAAACGCTTCCAGGTGACTAAAATTACTGCCATATCTTTCCTCAGACAGGACCTGTAACATTTATAACGTTCCCAGAAAAATGAAATTACTGCCCGTTTTATTATTATTATTATTACTATTATTATTATTATTATTATTATTATTATTATCATCTATATAATAATACAATAGCGTGTGTTTTATTAACTTTTTGCGTAACGCTTTAAAGAAAACGGAAATAATTTCATGGTATACCTGTGAGTCACACTTTAAAGAAAACGGAAATAAGTTCATGGTATACTTCTACAAATTCACATTAGACTTTGATTAATTAACCAAAGAACATTTAATATAGCTTTCCCAATTTTGCTTTTAGCACCTGACTTTTTTTTTTAATATTACAAATAAAATTGAGTTCTATTAATTTCTAAACCTAGATTATAAAATTAATCTCGGGCCTTTACGTTTAACGACTAATCCGTTCTTATTGTAAAAGATTTCTCATAAGTCTGATCACCCTTCGTTTCTAATCTTCCTAGATATTACTTAATTTCCCGTTCGCCTATCATATTCAATAACCATTAATAAAGCTCAAGGACAGACTTTCAATAGGGTGTCAATCTACCTAACACAACCTTGCTTTACTTATGGACAACTTTATGTAGCCTTCTCAGGAGCAAGGTCTATGAACAGTGTGAGAGTGAAAATTTGTCCTCAAAATAATTCTACTCATGGCCAGAGAAGAGGAAGTACCTTCACTAGAAATATTGTAAATAAAGAAGTTTTGTAAATTGTCTTATGTATTCCTCATTTTATAGAATAAATACACAAGTTAAATCATATCACATTTTATTCAAGCATGTATAGATTAGGAACAATATAATTAGTATCAAAAATATAATTTCGTGTAATTTACATGGGTACCGCTAGTTATTATTATTATTAGTAGAAACTCAAATAATCTAATTAACAATCAATCCTATGTAACATATAAAGAAAACCTAAAATAATGAAATCCGTAAATCCTAAATATTTACAGATTCATATAATATCTCGGAAACTGTTATATAGATAATTCAATGTTTACACCAATTAGGAAAATCGGATTAGACATTTCTGCGACACTACAGAAAGGGCAAGTTACCGAAGAATATCCTCATTGGTCACATCCTGTGACGTCATCTGCTAGTGGTTACTGGTACTTTTGGGAACCTTATAAAACGTTGAAGACATCGGTGGGATAATCATTATAATATGTACTCTTGATATACCAATAAGGTTTATAGGCGTTCAGTACACTTCACGGAATCCTACCACAGAAGAATTACAAATGTAATAATCTAAAAGAGTTATTAGCACGAAGTCGAAAATTTTCGTTAAGTCACTAGTTCGTCAGACAAGCCAGGGGGGAGATTGTCTTAGAATTTTGCATAAAGGTGTGAAGAAACTTTTAATGGGGTATGTAATTTCCCCAAGAAATTTAATTGGCTACTGTGGAGGATATGTGAATTCTGACATACACAAAGGCGTACACACACGCAAGCACACACAAACACACACATATATATATATATATATATATATATATATATATATATATATATATATATATATATATATATATATATATATATATATATATATATATATATATACATATATATATATATATATATATATATATATATATATATATATATATATATATATATATATATATATATATATATATATATATATATATATTTTTTTTTTTTTGGGCTCAAGCCATGTCGTCCTGATGGAAGTTCCAATAGGGTAGCTTCCTAGGGTATATTACAACTACGGCGATATTCCCAGAGAATTTACCTTAAGGTACCAGAATTCTAACTCCTGGAGCGAGTATCCCTCGTGAAAGGGATATCGCGACATATCAGAGGACGTATTCTTGACACGCCACATGGTAATCTGCATCCTGGACAGAGATTTCGTCTCGTAGGAGGTGATTGGCAAGAAACGAATTCGGGAAAGAAAAAGGGGAGCCGCTCCCAAGGCTTCCCTCTCCTCCGATTCGTATGCGTGCCTGGCGCCAATCCTGGCGCCATCTGTATTCCTATTTGCGTAGCTTAACAACTCGGTGTTTTTTCCTGTGTTTCTCGCAAATCTTGGATTTATTCTACTTTTCATGGCTTCTCCGTCTTCGTCGGCCTCTGATAAGTTGAGTATAATGTCTTTTATGTATAAATGTAGGCTCTTGGTAAATTTTTGAGTGACTAATAGGATTAATCTTTGATACAAGAGCCGTAGCCTACCGGAGGCGTCCTGGACGCTGTCGCTCGCTAGGTATAAGTTTAGTTAGTCAGAGCGACATTCCCGGTTGTTTTGCTTTAATAAATTTTAGCTATTTAGCATTACATAGGATTTCCTTCGTGCTTAGTATTATTTTGGCGAAGTATTCGCCATTCTGGCCTACGCTAGGCCATGTAGCCTAGTCGTTTGGTCCTAGTACTTTATGCATGATTTTGGTTTTTCTGAGTGTAATAAAAATTTTATTGAAGCTTTAGGCTATGTTTTATACATTTAAGACTGTGTGGAATATTTCCAAGATAGTATACGAGTGAGTTTCGGTGATTTAGGTAATCGATTCTCTTGGTGCTTATGGAGCCTTAGTATACTTTATCATACTCCCCGGTTGCTTTCTTTTCTTTGGAGAAGGTATGCAATCCCTTTCCCTCTGTTTAAGCCTTGGGCTTATCCCTAAGTGGTTTTTTTCGAATTTATTCTCGATAAAACTATACTGGGGTGTTACTGTACCTTCCTGTTCCAGTAGTATGGTTCAAAGAGGGACAGAACAACAAAGTTTTTTAGTCTGAGTCTGTGTTTGTCTGGCTTGGGGTAGAGTCTCCCTCGCTGGCCTGACACAGACAAAGGGGGCTTAGCCTCCTTAGGTCACTACCGAAGGTTTCTGTGGATATGATTCCTTCTTTTGTGATCTACCAGACTAGTCCTTGTTGCTGTTCTCGGGGGAGGATAAGTTTCTTTTCCTGGGAATAGCAACACCTTCCTTGCTTTGGTGCTCTGGGAGCTGGCAAGTATTGCTGGCCTTCCCCCTTAGATCTCCCTTAGGCTAAGATAAGTTTCTTGGCTGCGGGTGATCCGTCACTAAAGCAAGGTTGGTAGGACCCTCTTGTCCCTTCCCCCCCTATCTCCGTAATGGCCTAGCCATTACAGTACTGTACGTCGTTCTACATCTGGACCTAGTATAGGTTAGGATGTGGAATTGACTCAGCCCCTTGCCGGGAGGCAGAGCTGCCGGCCGGCAAGGGTCTTATATTTTTGAGTGCTGCCCGGACCTCCCTTGGTCCCTCATCCATGCCTGCATGTAGAGCCAGACGGCATTGGTCAGGAAGCCTGAATTAGATTCTCCCCTTCCTTATATGCACTCTTTCGGATTGCCGGGCTTGGAGGTAGTGTACACTCTTATCCCGGCATCCATTCTATTTCTCTTCTAGTGCTGTACCCGACCTGGCCGCCGGCCTATGAGGACGGCAGCCGGGCAGGTGTAGTCCTCTGGTTATTTTGCTGCCGGCTGGCATCGGTCTTGTACCTTTGCCGGCCGGCTTATGTCAGCCCTTGTCTGCCGGTCACCAAGAGTGTGGCCGGCAGCTGGGTACTACCTTGTGTAGTTGACGGCCGGCAGCCATTGCCGGCCGACATTGGCTGTTGCCGGCCGGCACATGCATTTGAACCAGAGTGCCGCCGCCTTATAGCTGTTAAGTAGTATACTTTAAAGCTAGTTATGGTGTGTGCCGGCCGGCAAGTGCCGGCCGGCATGTATCCCCCAATACTGTACTAGTATTCTTCAGTATAACATATACAGTAAGAAGAAAACTATGGTAAGGGTTTTGGTACAGCACTGTGTGTTCTAACACTTTTGTGTTTTCTTGCACATCCCTTTGCTGTTGCCCTACAGATAGGAAAGTGAGTTCTTTCCTGTCTATTATCTAGGATTTTAAAATCATTGCTTAGGTGTGAGCTTCACCTGTTTCCTCTGGAAACCTTGCATTGTTTACTCTAGAAGAGATTAACCATTTGATTTTATTATCTGGAAGGCTGCAACAATGGGTTGTGAGGGAAACACAAGTGTGTGTCTTTCCTTTATGAATTGTTATGCTATACTATGATTCCAGTGATACATAGTTCACTTGATACTCATGGAAATTTCTTCTCTTTACAGGAGGACCCTCCGAGGTGCGGAAATGTTTTCTGCAACGTCCGCAGCAAGTACCTCTGCGGACATGAGTTTTGTAGGAGACACGCAGCATGCGCTGTCTCCAAGGATGATCTCCAGTATTGGGACCCTCAGGTATGTACTGTATGCACTAACCTGATTACTGAGGCTTTTGATTCCCCTAGGACGGCGGAATCAAGGGATATAGCAAGGGAGAAGCTTCGTACCTGGGTAAGGGGCTTCCAAAAGAACACCTCTGGCCCTTATTTTCCAAGTGAGAAGATGAGGGCGTATCTTTTTCCCAAGGCATCAGCTGATGCAGTGATTCCCCAGCCTCAAGAGGAGATCCCCCAAGATCAGGTCCAGGTGGACGCTGAAGTCGCGGTCGCGATGCAAGACATCCAGTTAGATGACAGGATGTCTGACGTGGACGAGCGTTTGGAACAAGACCTCCTGGCAGAAGGTCAGGATGAAGTTCAAGCCCCGGACGTCGTAGAGGATGAGGTCGACGAGGTGTCGGCTACTCCGGTTCAAATTCCGGAGCCTATTCCCTCAACATCGGTCGGTCTCCCAGTAGAGCTAGGACAGGCCCTCTCTTCGATTGTTGGAATGATCCAACAAACGCAGAAGGAGAATCAGGAGAAGGCGGCTGCTATGGAACTGCGGATGCAGTCCCTGGCAGAATCACATGGGCCCCGGAAAAGGCTCAATGTGAAAGACCTTCCCTTATGCCCAGATGCTAACCCATGGAGGTATGCTGAGCACATGCCGATGACGACTGGAAAGATCGTCATCTCGGATAAGCTGGGTTCAGTTCCCCTAGAGGAGGTGGAATTCTGGCCCAGCAAGGCATCATATCCGGACTGCTATGTCCGGCTGAGAAAAGAACCAGCTTCAAGGGAGGAGACAGAGCCGAAGGAGGTCATAATCATGGACCACGCTAAGGCTCAAGCCCTACTTTCATCCTCGATGAAGGAGAAGGGCTTTTCTAACTCGAAGGTAGCTGCATTGAGCAAGAAGCTCCCTTCCTTTGTGTCCTCTCCTGCTAGAGCCTTCCCCTTTTTACAGAAAGGGTTTGCGGCTGTCCTAAAGGCAGTCGAGGCCGGCAAGCCTTGCCCCTCCCTGGAGGAGTGTAAACCCTTGTCGCTGGCCCTGCCTATGGACCACAAAGACTGGAAGGATGTCCATCTGACGTTCTCAGTGGGAAAGTTGGAGGCTGATATTGCCGGACGGCAATTCGGCGAGGACCTTCCCAAGCTGTCCGACTTTCTTTTACAAAGAGAGTTCGAGACAAAAGAAAGACTGGCTGCCTCAATGTCTCATCAGACTACTCTTGAGACGATGGCAAGTGACCCCAAGGTCCATGAAATGTTCATGGTGGTGGCTAAGACTCACTTAGCCACAGTGACGAAGGACCTTTATGGCTTCGTCAAGGCAAGGAGAGCTTGTAGGGAGTTCGTGTTCACCGGGGATACGGTGAGGCACGACCCAAGGAAGTTAATCTCCTCCAACATTTGGGGAAAAGACCTTTTCCCTACTGATGTGGTCAAAGAAGTTGTTGATAAGGCCGCCGTGGAGAATAGAAACCTTCTCCAGAAGTGGGGCCTGGCTATCAAAAGAAAGTCTTCCCCGGATGAGGGTCCTCAACCAAAGAGGAAGAATATGAGGACTAGGCTACCGTCTCGGCCAGCCAAGCCCTCTAGACAGCAACAGCAACTGCAATTGCCATTGCCTCCAGTGCCCCAGATGGTGGAACAAACCCCAACCACTTTTCAGTGGGTACCCCAGGCTGTGCCAGGTCAGTCCATGGCATTCACCCCAACGTTCGAAGGACAGTCTTCTTCCTTTCGAGCAAAGCCTAAAGGAGCAGCCAGAGGCTCGTCAAGGCGCCCCTCAAGGGGAAGGGGATTCAGAGGTGGTTGTGGTCAGGGAGGCAAGACCTCAGGACGGCAGTCCAAGTGAAATGATACCGGTAGGAGGGAGACTGATGAATTTTCGGGATCGTTGGACTTTCAATCCCTGGGCCCAAAGCCTTCTCAAGAATGGACTGGGCTGGAGCTGGTACAGCACTCCACCCCCGTGCCTTCGGTTTTTCCAAAACTCCACCCCCGTTCTGGAGGAGTACGTTCAAGAACTGTTGGAGAAAAAGGTGATCCGAAAGGTGAAGTCCATCAAATTCCAAGGGAGGCTGTTTTGTGTTCCCAAGAAAGACTCGGAAAAGCTCAGAGTCATTCTGGACTTATCGCCACTCAACAAGTTCATAGTGAATTGCAAATTCAAAATGCTAACACTGCAACACATAAGGACCTTACTGCCCAAGAGTGCATACTCAGTCTCTATAGACTTGTCAGACGCCTATTGGCACATTCCAATCAGCCGTCGACTCTCCCCCTACCTAGGGTTCAGGCTACAACGGAGACTATACGCCTTCAGAGCCATGCCATTCGGGCTAAACATAGCCCCAAGGATTTTCACGAAGCTTGCTAGCGCAGCTCTCAAACAATTACGCCTAAAGGGAAATCAGGTAGTAGTCTACCTGGACGACTGGCTGGTGTGGGCAGCATCCGAGACCGAATGCTTGCAAGCTTCCAGTCAGGTGATCCAGTTCCTAGAGTACCTAGGCTTCAAGATCAACAGAAAAAAGTCTCGACTTTCTCCATCCCAAAATTTCCAGTGGCGGGGAATCCACCGGGACCTTTTGTCACACTGTTTCTCCATCCCGACGAAGAAAAAGAAGGAGATAGCGGGCTCTGTCAAGAGACTTCTAGATTCCGAAAGGATATCAAGACGCGAACAGGAGAGGGTACTAGGCTCTCTCCAGTTTGCTTCGGTGACAGACCCAGTGCTAAGAGCACAGCTATAGGATGCAACCGGAGTTTGGAGAAGGTATGCATCAAACGCGCGAAGAGATCTGAGAAGAACAGTGTCGCCTCGGCTACGTACTCTTCTCAGGCCTTGGTCCCAAGCCAGACATCTAAAGAAGTCGGTTCTTCTTCAGCCACCTCCCCCGTCGATGACGATTCACTCAGACGCCTCAAAGGAGGGATGGGGAGGTCACTCTCATCGAAAAAAAGTCCAGGGGACTTGGTCCAAGCTATTCAGGACCTTTCTCATAAACTTTCTAGAAGCTATGGCAGTGCTCCTTACCTTAAAGAAAGTCTCCCCACGTCATTCGAACCACATAAGATTGGTGATGGACAGCGAGGTGGTTGTGAGATGCTTGAATCAACAAGGGTCGAGGTCACCACCTCTCAACCAGGGGATGTTGGCCATTTTCGGATTGGCGGAAAAGAAGAAGTGGTACCTGTCGGCAGTTCACCTTCAAGGAGTCCGCAACGTGACAGCGGACGCTCTATCCAGGTTCACACCGATAGAGTCGGAATGGTCCTTAGACGCAGGATCATTCTCCTTCATTCTGAATCAAGTCCCAGAACTGCAGATAGACCTCTTTGCGACGAAAGACAACAAGAAGTTGCCCCTGTACGTGTCCCCGTACGAGGACCCCTTAGCGTAAGCAGTGGACGCGATGTCCCTCGAATGGAACAGATGGTCCAGGATTTATCTGTTCCCCCCTCACAACCTTCTGTTGAGGGTCCTCAACAAACTGAGATCCTTCAAGGGGGTAGCGGAGATAGTGGTCCACAAGTGGCCGAACAGCATGTGGTTCCCCTTGGCATTGGAACTACAGCTGAAGTTTGTGCCGCTACCACATCCAGTTCTGACCCAGCGAGTCCAGAAGTCGACTGTCTGCGCTTCATTACAGAAAACCCAGAACCTGCAGCTCATGATTTTCTCGCCCTTGCGGTGGAAAGCGTTTCGGGATTTCGAAAGCCAGCATAGACTTCCTAGAGGATTATAAGTGCAAATCGATTAGAAGGCAATATGAGTCATCTTGGAGAAAATGGGTGGCCTTTGTCAAGGCAAAGAATCCGCAGGAGATCTCAACAGACTTCTGCTTATCTTTCTTCATCCACCTCCATGGTCAAGGGTTGGCAGCTAACAAGATTTCAGTGTGTAAATCTGCTTTGATGAGACCCATTTTATTTGCCTTCTAGATCGACCTAGGTAACGAGATCTTTAATAAAGTTCCGAAAGCCTGTGCTAGGCTCAGACCTTCAGCACCTCCAAAGCCCATCTCATGGTCTTTAGACAAAGTTCTTCACTTCGCCTCCCTGTTGAGCAATGAAGGAGGATTTGACACATAAAGTTATTTTCCTATTTGCACTCGCGTCTGGGGCCAGGGTTAGTGAGATCGTAGCCCTCTCGAGAGAGGCAGGTCGTGTTCAGTTCCTGGATGGGGGAGAACTGAACCTGTTTCCGGATCCTACGTTTCTCGCCAAGAATGAGTTACCCACCAACAGGTGGGGTCCCTGGAGAATCTGCCCTCTGAAAGAAGATGCATCTCTATGTCCAGTAGAATGCGTAAAGGTCTATCTTCGTAGAACTTCAGACTTCAAGGGTGGTCAACTATTCAGGGGAGAAACATCAGGCTCAAATTTATCTCTGAATCAACTCAGAGCGAAAATCACATATTTTATTCGCAGAGCGGATCCTGACAGTACACCCGCAGGTCACGATCCGAAGAAAGTTGCCTCATCCCTAAATTTCTTTAATTGTATGGATTTTGAACATCTCCGTTCATACACGGGCTGGAAGTCTTCCAGAGTGTTTTTTCGCCACTATGCGAAGCAAGTAGAGGAACTAAAGAGATCTGTGGTAGCAGTGGGTCGTGTAGTTAACCCTACTGTTTAACTCTGCGAGGAACAGTGGTCCTAATTGGGACGATTAAGTCCAGGGTGAGTGTGTAGATACATACTGTACTACAAACTAAAGGAGGGCACCGAGTGCCCACATAGACTGTTCCTTTTTTTCAAAGGTGAACCTAGCATAAGTACAGACATGTGTGCCGAGCGTTTCTAATGCTAATGTGATTGATTTGTAATACAGACTTTTATGACTTGATACCTCGGTATCTTGAAAAAGTGGCATTTAATGTTTTTTCTTTTAGATAAACAAGTTCTGTTCACTATCATACTTATGCTTAAAGTTTTGGGTTATCCTCTTTTTATATATAAATATATATAATTGTTGTTAACCTGTCTATTTATTGTCTGTCAATAAACTTGTTCTTGAGAACCTTGCATCTCTTTCACCTGTGTCAATTTATTGGTATAATTGAGAATTTATTCTATGTACCTTATCTGGGATAATTCTAATAGAATTGTTCTGTTAACCAAGCTATGTTGCATTGGTTTATGTAGTCCCCTAATGGGAGGACTCCGTCCCATAAAGGGACGAGGGCGGTTTTATTAGTTTCTTCCTATGCGGATACAAACTATTGTCCAATACAAGTATTGTGCGGATTACTGGTCAATATATATTGACGCAGTGGTTCTTTACAAACTATGCTTTACTT
>NC_090732.1:27213747-27216247 GCF_036898095.1 Palaemon carinicauda | reverse complement strand
TATCCTTTATCCTGTTGAAGATAACTAGTCGAATATGTTCATATACTTGTCCTCAAATTTATGACTGAGTAAAATATTATTGCAATAATGCTCCAGTAGCTGATTTCTGAGATATATATATATATTTTTTTTAAGAAGTCATGCTAGATAATTATACAAATAAAGGGGGCCACCTGGTGGACATTATGCCTCAAAAGAAGTTTTTAAAAAAGCCTGACAATAGAATTTTAAAAAGGAATTTCACATATGCTGGTATGAAGGTACTTTTTTTAGATTAACCTACTCCTGGAAATAACAATTAAAAGAAAAAAAAAAAACCCTAGTACAGTGAGGACACAGGAAGAATGAATTTCTTCACTAGCGAAATATATATCTCGAAAAAATATAAGGATTTTTTTGGGTTGAATGACTCTAATGGCGTTATTAAGTACCAAAGCTCAGTGAATATCAAAAAAATTTGTATGCTTAGTTGAACAGTTTTCATTCATCATACCTTACGGCACCATAGTTCTACCCATTGGAGTGCTGTATCGTTTGCTGTTCTTATATCATATCGGAACAGGTCTTCATATGAAGAACCTCTATGATTGGGCTCTTATATGAGGCTTATTATCATGGAAGTCCATCATACAGATATTTTCATACTATTTTAAGAATCCCGTTCTTGAGTGAAGTACATCAAACCAAAAAAAAAAAAAAAAATAGAAAAAAAAATAAAAAAAATTAAAAAAAAATGAGTGACAACAGAAATCATTTAAATAAAAAATCAAATAACCAACAGAGCAGGAAGGTCGGTGGTCGTTAATGCTGGGTTCGTTCAGAGGAAGCTAGATCCAATGTAAAAGAAGGAAATCCCAGATGATAACGTTTCCAGTTCGGCGATCCGCAAAGTACTCTAGGGAATCCACATTTTAGATCTGTTGCAGAGATGTTATAAGAGCCCTAGATCTCCATTGCAAAACTTAAAACTGACTCAACCACTTGAGTTTTTAACTGATTTTTTTTTTTTTTTTTATAAAACGTTTCTTTGCATCAGGCATGGAAGATTTTTTCAATAAGCCCTTGTTTTACTTCACTATAACTTCTCAGACATTCTAGTGGACACTTGGTCACGTCTATTGCAGGAGCATCGACTAACAGACAAATAACTTCTATGGCTTTTTCTTTTTCTGTCCACTCCTGTCTGGCTACGTCGAAGTCTCTCAAGAAAACTTCGATCAATTGAAACCTTCCAATAGACTGTCGGTCGTCAAAATGACTAACTTTTGCTTGAAGTTCAGGCAATTTTCAAACTACGACATCCCGAATCACCTCAGATGTCTGTGCATGTGTGCTTACACTAGTATGCTTTGAAACTTCGTTCACGTACGTTAGTGATGCTTTGTTTGTTTGCCATTCTTGTTCATATTCGGCTAATAATCTATCAATCAAGTCTCTTAAATTTTCTAACCTATATTCTAACAAACACGTTTGGCTTTCTTTGTTATCTTCTTTAACAATATTTTATCCTACCTCTCCTGAACTTGCAGTGTAAACTACTGCAATAGATCCCGTTGGCACCAGCATTGTGAATTTTTATATCACCGGCTTAAGTATTGCTTTGTTCACAGCATACTCGACTTAACGCTTTGACACCGGTCACTAATTGTTTCAGCCTACGGACACAAAATGACACATTGGAACTTTTCTTATCTTTATCATAAGCACAGGATTACTGCACTTGCGTAGAGAGGACACACTCAAACGACCTTCTATTATTTGACCAATGGCTCGAGCCCTGGTGTTGTTATCATAAAGCTAGCAAACATCCCTCCTCCCTCAGTATACTGACACTGCTAGATTTATGAAAATATCCAACATGGAAAGAGAGGCGTTTAGCCATTGCCAAAAGTCATGATAGTTTTAGGAAGTTTAATTTATTCACTGTACAAAATCAAGTATTTATATAAATTTAGTACATCTTTCTCTCTGTTCAAGGGCCTAGGATGGATATATACATACATACATATATATATATATATATATATATATATATATATATATATATATATATATATATATATATATACATATATATATATATATATATATATATATATATATATATATATATATATATATATATATATATATGCAGTGTATATATATATATATATATATATATATATATATATATATATATATATATATATATATATACATATATATATATATATGCAGTGTATATATATATATATATATATATATATATATATATATATATATATATATATATATATGTATGTATATATATATATATATATATATATATATATATATATATATATATATATATATATATATAAGTATATATAGATATGTATATATACATATATATATATATATATATATATATATATATATATATATGTATATACATATATATATGTATATATATACATATATATATATATATATATATATATATATATATATATATATATATATATATATATATATA
>NC_090732.1:27180282-27205747 GCF_036898095.1 Palaemon carinicauda | reverse complement strand
GCTATTAGTTATTTAGTCTTCATAGCTAGGAACTTTATATCGTGTTTTTGACGCATTAATTAGGGTCTTCGCTGACCCCATACCAGTAGGCTTTGATTAGCCCCTAGGCCAGTGAGCCTATACCAGTGTTAATGCATGATATTCCAGTGATCCTAGTGTTAGTTATGAAGATTTTGGCATTATTTTACAATACCATTGACAGTGATGCAAGTGTTTTTCGCCTTCAGGGACCATATAGGGGGTAGGTTATCTTGAGTGCCTTGCTAACCTAACCTTATGACAGGACCCCTATATGCTCTCTTCATCCCTAGCCCTAGGGCTTCCCTCTGGTAATCTTGTATCCTATTACATGTGATAGGACAAGACTCCTCGGAGTACTGTATCGCCTCCCCACCTAAGGGAATGACCCCTCCCTTAGTGTTGCGGACCTTAAAGGTAGGATCACCTCCTTTAAGCTGAATCGGTCCTGGACCTTTTCCTTGCGATACGTCTTCTCCCTTCCTTGATTAGGGTCTAATGACCCTAATCCAGGTTAGGTTGGGAGGGCGGGTTTATGTACCTTGCTGAAATATACGCGTGCACCGTTTTTCAGTTGGTCCACCTACTATAGGTTAGGGTGAGCATCTCCCTTCCTAGGTGGCCGCTCTGGTACATAACCCATCCTTTCTTATAAGAAGACCCTTTCCCCCCCCCAACCTATCTCTTGCCTAGCCTAACCTACCAGTAGGTTAGGCTTCATATGTCCCCTGTCCTACACTCCACCCTAGGCTGGAGTGCTGGACCCCGTGGTGCTCCCAGTGTTGTCCGCTCTGATACATAGTCCCTCCATAGTGCTATGGAGTCAGTTATCATTTGGTCAACACGAAGAGTCTCCACCCCTTCTTTGGGTACACCCTGTCCTCTCTTGGACTGCCTTAGCCCCGGCCATTGCGGCTCCTGCTTAGGATGATAGATTCACCTCTATCATGGTGGTACCTTTTCCAGAGGTGTCTTGACTAGGCTAGTACAGCCTTGCCATCCCACCTCCATCTTTGGTGCTTGTCCCTTGCCGCCTCTACCCCGGCTTTACCGCCACTACGGGTGACTTCCTTTTCCTTGCCGCCTTCCCCCGAGTACCGGGGGATCGCCGCCGGCCGCCGGCTTACCGCCGTGGCCTCTCCATTCCCTCATAGCCTCGGCACACTGCCGACCCCTCCCGGAGTGCCGGCACTAGCTGCCGGCCCCCGGCCCCGGCTATGCTCCTTTATCCTTACCCCTGTCACCCTCTGACTGCCTCCGGCTGCCGGAACCGCCGCTCCTTGCCGGCGGCCGCCGCTACCGGCTGCCGCCACCCTGGCTTCTTTTGACCATAGAATGATCATTCTTGAATGCCAGAAACTCTGCTCGAGCGGCTTCCGGCGTGCCGGGGGTATGCCGGACCAGTCCGGAGGCGGCAAGATGCCTTGCACCCCTTCTCTCAGCTATCTTTACTAGTGATAGCTCCTAAAAACCGCACCTAGACGGCTTGTTAACGCAGACAAATTGGTACGGAATCGTACATTTTGTTCAGTTTTCACTCTGTCTTCTTGCGTGTTTCATCTTTCCAGCACGCTACGTGTAATTGGCACGTCTGGTTGCCGGAACCTTACTAGGATCTCATGATCCCCAGACTTTCTTGATAAGATTTCAAGCCTAGTCTACATGGTAATTCTAAATGGAATTCCCATTATCAAGACACCTTCCATGGAGGCCTACGGCCACCTGGGACTGTCTGATGCTACGGCAACCAGCCGGACGGGTTACACGAGGCATGCGTCTGTCTCCTTTCACCCACCCTTCTGTGCATCACAATTAACTTATGTTAATATTAACTTGTTAATAATTAACTTTATATACGAGCCATATTATGACTCTACAATACTCATCGTCTCTTTCTTTTACAGGAGGAGTACGTCAAGTGTGACCACGACTTCTGCGCGGTCCGTCGGCCACACTTTTATGGACACACGGCGTGTAGGACACACGCCCCTTGTGCTCACAAGAGAGGGGATCTCAAGTACTGGGGCCCCACCACCTGTTCGGTCTGCCAAGAATGCCTACAGAAAGCATTCTATGACCCTCCCTCAGCGGAGATTCGGGACACTGCTCGGGACAACCTACGCAAGTGGGTATGTGGCTTTCAAAAGAACGCCACTGGACCATACCTAGCCACAGAAGAAATGAGGTCTTTGCTGTTCCCAAAGGCCTCACCAGACTCAGTGGTCCCAGTTGAACAGATCCCCGTCGTCCAGATCACAGTGGAACCTGATACTGTCATGGCTCAGTCCATGAGTGATTGTCACCTGGATTCAGAACATGATGAACACATGTCAGAGATCTCGGAGGACACCGAGAAAACCCTTATGGCCCAGGGTGAAGGGGAGGATGATGAAGAAGAGGACCGGGTAGTATATACCGAGTCCGATAAGGAGGATGCCCCTCCCTCCATCCCCCCTCCTACTCCTACACCGACGGAAGTGTCTCTCCCGTCTACGTCCTCCACCACGACTCCTCTACCTACGGCACAGGATATGATTCGGCTCATTGAATCCGTGATGGAGCAGAAGCTCCAAGAAACTCACAAGATCATTCGGTCGATGGGAGGTTCCAAGGAATCTCGCAAAATCTCCATCAAGGACCTCCCCGCATGGTCGAGCGACAATCCGTGGCGGTTCGCCGAGCATATGGTCATCGCTGATGACAAGATCTTCGTCAGCGATAAGATCGGTTCCATACCCCTGGAAGAAGTGGAGTTCTTCCCCCGCTTTGAGGCGTATCCGGACTGTTACGTCCGTCTACGTTCAGAACCATCCTGAAAGGAAGAGACCGAACCGAAGGAGAAAATAGTGTTCGATCTCTCGAAGGCCCAGGCTATGCTTGCCAAAGCGCTTAAGAGCAGAGGCTTTACCTGCTCTGGACTTCCGGCTCTGAGCAAGAAGTACCCCACCTACGTTGCGCCCGATGAAGTGATGCTACCCTTCACGGAAAAGGCCTTCGCTGCCTGCCTTAAGGCTGTAGAGGAAGGGAAATCCTGCCCTGCATTGGAGGAATGCAGACCTTTCTCCGCAGCCACCCCGCCCGACACCAAACACTGGAAGGATGTGCAACACACCTTCGTGGTGGGCAAACTAGATCCTGACGTTGCTGGACGTCAGTTTAATGAGGACCTCCCCAAGCTAAACGAACACCTCCTTCGTAGGGAACAGGAAACGAAGGAGAGGCTGGCAGCATCTCTCACTCTCCAGGTCCAGATGGACGTAATGGCTGGTGACACCAGAGTCCCTGACCATTACATGGTCCTTGCCAAATCTCACATGGC
The DNA here is from genome assembly GCF_036898095.1 of Palaemon carinicauda. NCBI lineage: Eukaryota > Metazoa > Arthropoda > Malacostraca > Decapoda > Palaemonidae > Palaemon > Palaemon carinicauda. The sequence goes on along the minus strand of NC_090732.1, from coordinate 27,202,410 downwards.
AACCTTAGTCAAGGATCTGTACCATTTCATGCGAGCTCGTAGAGCCTGCAGAGAATTCGTGTTCTCCAGTGCCACTGTCAGACACGAACCCCGGAAACTGATTGCCTCCAACATCTGGGGCAAGTACCTCTTCCCGTCTGATCTAGTGAAAGAGATCACAGACAAGGCCGCATCTGAGAACAGGAACCTTCTCAACAAATGGGGCATGTCTAGGAAGAGAAAGCCCTCTCAGGATGACGGTCCTCAGCCTAAGAGGAAGCAGTCGAAGCATAGACCCCAGCAACGTCAGCACAGACGCCAGTTTCCGGCACCCGCTACTCCCCAAGTGGTCGCTCAGCCGCCACAGACCTTTCAGTTGGTCCCACAGCCGGTTTTGCCCTCATCACCGGCCTTCAACCCCACCTTCGAGCAGCACTCCACTACCTTTCGTCCCAAGGGTAGAAGCTCAGGCAGGGGTTCCGGCAGAGATTCCTCTCGCCGGCCCTCCAGAGGCAGAGGAGGACAGGGAGCTAGCGGCCGAGGCAGCAAGTCCTCGGGACCACAGAAGCAATGAAGTGCTTCCGGTGGGAGGAAGACTCCACCACTTCCAGGATCGCTGGACCTTCGACTCCTGGGCACACAGCATCATCAAGAAAGGTCTGGGCTGGAGCTGGGCGCAACCACCCCCAACCTTCCAGCAATTCTTCCAACCTTCAACCCCCCTCTTGGAAGAATATGTGCTAGACCTCTTGAACAAGAAGGTGATAAGAAGGGTGAAGTCCACAAGGTTCCAAGGGAGACTGTTTTGTGTTCCCAAGAAAGACTCAGACAGACTCAGAGTCATTCTGGACTTATCCCCCCTCAACGTATTCATATCGAACGACAAGTTCAAGATGCTGACTCTCCAACAGATCAGAACCCTCCTGCCTCGAGGGTCTTTCACGGTCTCGATAGACCTGGCGGATGCATACTGGCACATACCAATGAACCATCACGCTTCCTCCTACCTAGGATTCCGACTCCAACGGAAAAGCTATGCCTTCCGGGCCATGCCCTTCGGACTCAACGTGGCCCCTCGGATATTCACAAAGCTAGCGGACGCAGTAGTACAACAGCTCCGCATCCGAAACGTCCAGGTGATGGCCTACCTCGACGACTGGCTAGTGTGGGCGCCCTCGCCCGAGGATTGTATAGAATCCTGCAGAAAAGTTACCCAGTTTCTCGAACACCTGGGATTCCAGATAAACGCGAAAAAGTCTCGCCTATCTCCAGCTCAGAAGTTCCAATGGTTAGGCATCCACTGGAATCTTCAGTCACACCGCCTTTCCATTCCAGCAAAGAAAAGGAAGGAAATAGCAGGGTCCGTCAAGCGACTGTTAAAATCCAAACGGATCTCGAGACGCCAGCAGGAACAAGTTCTAGGCTCTCTACAGTTCGCCTCGATCACAAACCCAGTGCTTCGTGCACAGCTAAAGGATGCAGCGGGAGTCTGGAGACGTTCCGCATCCGTCGCTCGAAGAGACCTCAAGAGACGGCTCCCAAGCAGACTTCGACTTCTTCTAAAGCCGTGGTCAGAAGCGAGGGCCCTAAAAAGGTCCCTTCCTCTCCAACACCCACCTCCATCTCTCAACATCCATACGGACGCTTCATTGGAGGGTTGGGGAGGTCACTCCCACCAACAACAGGCTCAAGGCACTTGGTCTCCCCTATTCAAGACGTTTCACATCAACATCTTGGAGGCCATGGCGGTTCTTCTGACGCTGAAGAAACTCTCCCCGCCCCCGTCGGTACACATTCGCCTGACCCTGGACAGCTCTGTGGTAGTGCGTTGTCTCAATCGCCAGGGCTCAAGATCGCCCAAGATAAATCAGGTGCTCCTGACAATCTTCCGTCTGGCAGAAAGGAAGAAATGGCACCTGTCTGCAGTTCACCTACAAGGATTCCGCAACGTGACAGCGGATGCTCTATCTCGGACAAACCCGATAGAGTCGGAATGGTCTCTAGACGCAAGATCATTCTCCTTCATCTCTCACAGAGTCCCAGAACTCCAGATCGACCTCTTCGCAACGAGCGACAACCATCAACTTCCTCGATATGTAGCCCCGTACGAGGACCCCAAAGCGGAAGCGGTGGACGCCATGACCTTGGATTGGAACAGATGGGCCAAGATTTACCTGTTCCCTCCCACCAATCTTCTGCTGAAAGTCCTCTCCAAATTGAGAACCTTCAAAGGGACAGCAGCTCTAGTGGCTCCCAAGTGGCCCCGCAGCAACTGGTACCCCTTGATCCTGGAGATGCAGCCAACGCTGATCCCCCTCCCGGACCCAGTTCTCTCCCAGCAAATACAGAAGTCGACTGTCTTCGCTTCATCATCGAAAATCAAGGACCTTCATCTCATGATTTTCTCACCCTAGCCGCTAAGAAAAGGTTTGGGATTTCGAAGAAGAGTCTAGACTTCCTCGAGGAATACAAGACCGAATCCACGAGAAGGCAATACGAATCGTCTTGGAGGAAATGGGTCTCCTTCGTCAAGGCAAAGAACCCCTCGAAAATCACCATAGATTTTTGCATGTCCTTCTTCATTCACCTTCATGGACAAGGCTTGGCAGCCAACACGATTTCTACTTGCAAATCGGCCTTGACCAGACCTTTGTCATACGCCTTCCAAATAGATCTGTCTAGTGACATCTTCAACAAACTACCGAAGGCCTGTGCCCGTTTACGACCGGCACCCCCTCCGAGACCAATCACTTGGTCTCTAGACAAAGTTCTCCACTTCGCCTCCAACTTGGACAATGATTCATGCCCTCTTAAGGACCTGACTCAGAAAGTTATATTTCTCTTCGCTCTAGCTTCGGGAGCCCGAGTCAGTGAAATAGTGGCACTATCTAGAGAAGAGGGACATATCGTTTTCAATGATTCAGGAGACCTCTCCCTCTTCCCTGATCCGACGTTTCTCGCAAAGAACGAATTACCTACCAAACGATGGGGCCCGTGGAGGATATGCCCCTTGAAGGAAGATGCCTCTCTATGTCCAGTAGAGAGCCTTAAGGTCTATCTTCATAGAACTTCAAACTTTGGTGGAGGCCAACTCTTCAAAGGAGAAACATCGGGCAGCAACCTGTCCCTAAAACAATTGAGAGCAAAAATCACCTACTTCATTCGCAGAGCGGATCCAGACAGTACACCCGCTGGTCATGATCCTAGGAAAGTCGCTTCGTCTCTGAATTTCTTTCAGAGTATGGATTTCGAAAGCCTCAAGAACTATACAGGCTGGAAATCCTCGCGTGTTTTCTTTAAACATTATGCGAAACAACTGCACGAAGTGAAACATTTTGTGGTAGCCGCAGGTAGTGTTATGAAACCTGCTCTGAACTCTGCTTAGAACAGTGAGTTATTAGGGACTCTAACTCGTCGGGTGCCTATGTTGACCCTCAAGTGATACGTAGTGAAGCAGAAACCACCTTGTGTTTTCTTTAACTGTTCTTACCTCAGGTGAAATGTCATAGTAGATTACCACATGAGTGCTACATGCCACGTGCATGACGTGTGTTACATAAAGACTAACGTTCCGTAGAACGAGTGCCTACTAATACTTGATTCTTCCCTTTCAGACTCAAGAGCACGCCTTTATGACTATGTACATTTTTATCAATGTAAATGTTTTTTACTATTTATTGCATGACATGTATTGATTTACCTGCAATTATATAATAAAATGTCTATTTTATTACTTGTGCGTCTCCTTTGCTCCTTTCTTACTATGAAATATACTATTTGTCATAGTTTTATTACCCTTTATTCCTGGTTAAGGAAAATGCCAGGATTTACTCCGGGCATTTATTTATATAGAGCAAGTAAGTCTCCTTAACGAATACTTACTTAATTATGAAGATGAGTCAACTCCATACACGAAGTGTTCAACCACCACTTCTTCAAGTTTGTTTCGACGCGAATACCAAATCGCTCTGACTTATCTTATGGATCTCATTGTTCCTTCAGCCTATATGAATAGCCTTCCCATGACCACTTTGATCTTAGCATAGCCCGTGGGGACTTCCATGCCAGGGGGGCAGGAAGGCAACTGCCTCACGGTAGCTCTAGTATAGACCACTATGCTTTTGGCTCAATGTTTTAGCACTCACTTATAAAGGGAAAAAGTCTACCACGATACACTAATTCTCTGGTACTCTTCCATCAGGACGCCATGGCTTGAGCCCAAAAAACGGATTTTGAGCGAAGTGAAAAATCTATTTTTGGGTGAGATAGCCATGGCGTCCTGATGGACCCACCCTGTCTGTTATCAGGTCCCGCCCTGCGCCGCTGTATCATGGTGATGAGCGAGCTCCAGACTTTCGGAATGAGGACGGACGTGACGTCATCAAAAGCAATGGCGTCCGTCTGTTTACATCGCGAGTACCGATATTGCCACATCTAGATCGGCTGCGGCTCAGCTCCCAGCCACTCCCTGTCCGCCATATCGAAGCGTTAACTCTATATGGGGTGCAGATAGCTATGTGGCACGTCTATACATGCGTGTCCCCTGTTGTTACACGATGTCTTAAGGGGAAACCTTTAGGATACTCGCTCCAGAAGTTAGAATTCTGTGATAACCTGTGGTTTAATTCTCTGGGAAAATCCTAGTAGTGATTACCCAAGGAAGCTACCAAAAAGGATCCTTCCATCAGGACGCCATGGCTATCTCACCCAAAAATAGATTTTTCACTTCGCTCAAAATCCGTTTTTTAGTCTGAGTCCGTGTTGTCTGGCTTGGGGCAGAGTTCCCCTCGCTGACCTAACACTTACAAAGGGAGCTTAGCTCCCTTAGGTCACTACCGAAGGTTTCTGTAAGTTATGATTCCTTCTTTTGTGATCGACCAGACTAAGTCCTGTTGCTGTTCTCGGGGGAGGATAAGTTCTTCCCTTGGGAATAGCACCGCCTTCCTTGCTTTGGTGCTCTGGAAGCTGGCAAGTATTGCTGGCCCTTTCCCTTAGATCTCCCTTAGGCTAAGATAAGTTTCTTGGCTGCGGGTGATCTGTCACTAAAGCAAGGTTGGCAGGACCCTCTTGTCCCTTCCCCCTCTATCTCCGTAATGGCCTAGCCATTACTGTACTGTACCTTGCCGGCCGGCAGAGCTGGCCGGCAGGGGTATTACTGTACTGTACGTCGTTCTACTTCTGGACCTAGTATAGGTTGGGATGTGGAATTGACTCAGCCCATTGCCGGCCGGCAGAGATGCTGGCCGGCAAGGGTCTTATGTTTTCGAGTGCTGCCCGGACCTCTCTTGGTCCCTCATCCATGCCTGCCGGCAGAGCCGGACGGCATTGGTCAAGGAAGCCTGAATTAAGTTTCTCCCCTTCCTTATATGCACTCTTTCGGTTGCCGGGCTTGGGGGGTTGTGTACACTCTTATCCCGGCATCCATTCTATTTTCTTCTAGTGCTGTACCTGTCCCGGCTGCCGGCCTATGAGGCCGGCAGCCGGGCAGGTGTAGTCTTCTGGTTCTTTTGCTGCCGGCTGGCATCGGTCTTGTACCTTTGCCGGCCGGCTTATGTCAGTCCTTGTCTGCCGGTCACCAAGAGTGTGGCCGGCAGCTGGGTACTACCTTGTGTAGTTGCTGGCCGGCAGTCATTGCCGGCCAACACTGGCTGTTACCGGCCGGCAGCTGCTGCCGACCGGCACAGGCATTTGAACCAGAGTGCTGCTGCCTTATAGCTGTTAAGTAGTATACTTTAAAGCTAGTTGTGGTGTGTGCCGGCCGGCAAAGGCAGGCCGGCACACATCCTCCTATACTGTACTAGTATTCTTCTGTATAGCATATACAGTAAGAAGAAAACTATAGTAAAGGTTTAGGTACAGCACAGTATCTTCTAACACTATTGTGTTTTCTTGCACAGCCCTTTGCTGTTGCCCTCAGATAGGAAGCAGAGTTCTTCCCTGTCTATTATCCAGGATTTTAAAATCATTGCCTAGGTGTGAGCTCCACCTGTTTCCTCTGGAAACCTTGCATTGGTTACTCTAGAAGAGATAAACCATTTTGATTTTATTATCTGGAAGGCTGCAACAATGGGTTGTGAGGGAAACACAAGTGTGTGTCTTTCCTTTATGAATTGTTATGCTGTACTATGCATATCCAGTGATACATAGTTCACTTGATACTCATGGAAATCTCTTCTCTTTACAGGAGGACCCTCCGAAGTGCGGAAATGTTTTCTGCAATGTCCGCAGCAAGAACCTCTGCGGACATGGGTGTTGTAGGAGACACGCAGCATGCGCTGTCTCCAAGGATGATCTCCAGTATTGGGACCCTCAGGTATGTACTGTATGCACTAACCTGATTACTGAGGCTTTTGATTCCCCTAGAACGGCGGAATCAAGGGATATAGCAAGGGAAAAGCTTCGTACTTGGGTAAGGGGCTTCAAGAAGAACACCTCTGGCCCTTATCTTCCAAGTGAGAAGATGAGGGCGTATCTTTTTCCCCAGGCATCAGCTGAGGCAGTGATTCCCCAGCCTCAAGAGGAGATCCCTCAAGATCAAGTCCAGGTGGACGTGGAAGTCGCAGTCGCGATGCAAGACATCCAGTTGGATGACAGGATGTCTGACCTGGACGAACGTTTGGAAGAAGACCTCCTGGCAGAAGGTCAGGATCAAGTTCAAACCCCGGATGTCGCAGAGGATGAGGTCGACGAGGTGTCGGCTACTCCGGTTCAGATGCCGGAGCCTATCCCCTCAACATCGGCTGGTCTCCCAGTAGAACTGGGACAGGCCCTCTCTTCGATTGTTGGAATGATCCAACAAATGCAGAAGGAGAATCAGGAGAAGGCGGCTGCAATGGAACTGCGCATGCAGTCCCTGGCAGAATCACATGGGCCCCAGAAAAGGCTCAATGTGAAAGACCTTCCCATATGCTCAGATGCTAACCCATGGAGGTATGCTGAGCACATGCCGATGACGACTGGAAAGATCGTCATCTCGGATAAGCTGGGTTCAGTTCCCCTAGAGGAGGTAGAATTCTGGCCCAGCAAGGCATCATATCCGGACTGCTATGTCCAGCTGAGAAAAGAACCAGCTTCAAGGGAGGAGACAGAGCCGAAGGAGGTCATTATTATGGACCACGCTAAGGCTCAAGCCCTACTTTCATCCTCGATGAAAGAGAGGGGCTTCTCTAATTCGAAGGTAGCTGCATTGAGCAAGAAGCTCCCTTCTTTTGTGTCCTCTCCTGATAGAGCCTTCCCCTTTTTACAGAAAGGGTTTGCGGCTGTCCTAAAGGCAGTCGAGGCCGGCAAGCCTTGCCCCTCCCTGGAGGAGTGTAAACCCTTGTCGCTGGCTCTGCCTATGGACCACAAAGACTGGAAGGATGTCCATCTGAGATTCTCAGTGGGAAAGTTGGAGGCTGATATTGCCGGACGGCAATTCGGCGAGGACCTCCCCAAGCTGTCCGAATCTCTTTTACGAAGAGAGTTCGAGACCAAAGAAAGACTGGCTGCCTCAATGTCTCATCAGACTACTCTTGAGACAATGGCAAGTGACCCTAAGGTCCATGAAATGTTCATGGTAGTGGCTAAGTCTCACCTAGCCACAGTGACGAAGGACCTTTATGGCTTCGTCAAAGCAAGGAGAGCTTGCAGGGAGTTCGTGTTCACCGGGGCTTCGGTGAGACACGAGCCAAGGAAGTTAATCTCCTCCAACATTTGGGGAAAAGACCTTTTCCCTACAGATGTGGTCAAAGAGGTTGTTGATAAGGCCGCCGTGGAGAATAGAAACCTTCTCCAGAAGTGGGGCCTGGCTATCAAAAGAAAATCTTCCCCGGATGAGGGTCCTCAACCAAAGAGGAAGAATATGAGGACTAGGCTACCGTCTCGGCCAGCCAAGCCTTATAGACAGCAACAGCAACTGCAATTGCCTTAGCCTCCAGTGCCCCAGATGGTGGCTCAAACCCCGACTACCTTTCAGTGGGTACCCCAGGCTGTGCCAGGTCAGTCAACCACATTCACCCCAACGTTCGAAGGACAGTCTTCTTCCTTTCGTGCAAAACCTAGAGGAGCAGCCAGAGGCTCGTCTAGGCGCCCCTCAAGGGGAAGGGGATTCAGAGGTGGTCGTGGTCAGGGAGGCAAGACCTCAGGACGGCAGTCCAAGTGAAACGATACTGGTAGGAGGGAGACTGATGAAATTTTGGGATCGCTGGACCTTCGATCCCTGGGCCCAAAGCCTACTCAAGAATGGACTGGGTTGGAGCTGGTACAGCACTCCACCCCCGTGGCTTCGGTTTTTCCAACACTCCACCCCCGTTTTGGAGGAGTACGTTCAAGAACTGTTGGAGAAAAAGGTGATCCGAAAGGTGAAGTCCATCAAATTCCAAGGGAGGCTGTTTTGTGTTCCCAAGAAAGACTCGGAAAAGCTCAGAGTCATTCTGGACTTGTCGCCACTCAACAAGTTCATAGTGAATTGCAAATTCAAGATGCTAACACTGCAACACATAAGGACCTTACTGCCCAAGAGGGCATACTCAGTCTCTATAGACTTGTCAGACGCCTATTGGCACATTCCAATCAGCCGTCGACTCTCCCCCTACCTAGGGTTCAGGCTACAACGGAGACTGTACGCCTTCAGAGCCATGCCATTCGGGCTAAACATAGCCCCAAGGATTTTCACGAAGCTTGCGAGCGCAGCTCTCAAACAATTACACCTAAAGGGAATTCAGGTAGTAGCCTACCTGGACGACTGGCTGGTGTGGGCAGCATCCGAGACCGAATGCTTGCAAGCTTCCAGTCAGGTGATCCAGTTCCTAGAGTACCTAGGCTTCAAGATCAACAGAAAAAAGTCTCGACTTTCTTCATCCCAAAAGTTCCAGTGGCTGGGAATCCACTGGGACCTTTTGTCACACAGTTTCTCCATCCCGACGAAGAAAAGGAAGGAGATAGCGGGCTCTGTCAAGAGACTTCTAGATTCCGAAAGGATATCAAGACGCGAACAGGAGAGGGTACTAGGCTCTCTCCAGTTTGCTTCAGTGACAGACCCAGTGCTAAGAGCACAGCTAAAGGATGCAACCGGAGTTTGGAGAAGGTATGCATCAAACGCGTGAAGAGACCTGAGAAGACCAGTGCCGCCTCGGCTACGTACTCTTCTCAGACCTTGGTCCCAAGCCAGACATCTAAAGAAGTCGGTTCTTCTTCAGCCACCTCCCCCGTCGATGACGATTCACTCAGACGCCTCAAAGGAGGGATGGGGAGGTCACTCTCATCGGAAAAAAGTCCAGGGGACTTGGTCCAAGCTATTCAGGACCTTTCATATAAACTTTCTAGAAGCTATGGCAGTGCTCCTTACCTTAAAGAAAGTCTCCCCGCGTCACTCGATCCACATAAGATTGGTGACGGACAGCGAGGTGGTTGTGAGATGCTTGAATCGACAAGGGTCGAGGTCACCACCTCTCAACCAAGTGATGTTAGCCATTTTCCGATTGGCGGAAAAGAAGAAGTGGTACCTGTCGGCAGTTCACCTTCAAGGAGTCCGCAATGTGACAGCGGACGCTCTATCCAGGTTCACACCGATAGAGTCGGAATGGTCCTTAGACGCAGGATCATTTTCCTTCATTCTGAATCAAGTCCCAGAACTGCAAATAGACCTCTTTGCGACGAAAGACAACAAGAAGTTGCCCCTGTACGTGTCCCCGTACGAGGACCCCTTAGCGGAAGCAGTGGACGCAATGTCCCTCGACTGGAACAGATGGTCCAGGATTTATCTGTTCCCTCCTCACAACCTTCTGTTGAGGGTCCTCAACAAACTGAGATCCTTCAAGGGGGTAGCGGCAATAGTGGCCCACAAGTGGCCGAACAGTATGTGGTTCCCCTTGGCGTTGGAACTACAGATGAAGTTCGTGCCGCTACCACATCCAGTTCTGACCCAGCGAGTCCAGAAGTCGACTGTCTGCGCTTCATTACAGAAAACCCGGACCCTGCAGCTCATGATTTTCTCGCCCTTGCGGTGAGAAAGCGTTTCGGGATTTCGAAAGCCAGCATAGACTTCCTAGAGGAATATAAGTGCAAATCGACTTGAAGGCAATATGAGTCATCTTGGAGAAAATGGGTGGCCTTTGTAAAGGCAAAGAATCCGCAGGAGATCTCAACAGACTTCTGCTTATCTTTCTTCATCCACCTCCATGGCCAAGGGTTGGCAGCTAACACGATTTCAGTGTGTAAATCTGCTTTGATGAGACCCATTTTATTTGCCTTCCAGATCGACCTAGGTAACGAGATCTTTAATAAAGTTCCGAAAGCCTGTGCTAGGCTCAGACCTTCAGCACCTCCAAAGCCCATCTCATGGTCTTTAGACAAAGTTCTTCATTTCGCCTCCCTGTTGAGCATTGAAGAATGTGCGTTAAAGGATTTGACGCAAAAAGTTATTTTCCTATTTGCACTCGCGTCCGGGGCCAGGGTTAGTGAGATCGTAGCCCTCTCGAGAGAGGCAGGTCGTGTTCAGTTCCTGGATGGGGGGGAGCTGAACCTGTTTCCGGATCCTACGTTTCTTGCCAAGAATGAGTTACCCACCAACAGGTGGGGTCCCTGGAGAATCTGCCCTCTGAAAGAAGATGCATCTCTATGTCCAGTAGAATGCCTAAAGGTCTATCTTCGTAGAACTTCAGACTTCAAGGGTGGTCAACTATTCAGGGGAGAAACATCAGGCTCAAATTTATCTCTGAATCAACTCAGAGCGAAAATCACATATTTTATTCGCAGAGCGGATCCTGACAGTACACCCGCAGGTCACGATCCGAGGAAAGTTGCCTCATCCCTAAATTTCTTTAATTGTATGGATTTTGAACATCTCCGTTCATACACGGGCTGGAAGTCTTCCAGGGTGTTCTTTCGCCACTATGCGAAGCAAGTAGAGGAACTTAAGAGATCTGTGGTAGCAGTGGGTCGTGTAGTTAACCCTACTGTTTAACTCTGCGAGGAACAGTGGTCTTAATTGGGACGATTAAGTCCAGGGTGAGTGTGTAGGTACATACTGTACTACAAACTAAATGAGGGCACCAAGTGCCCATATAGACTGTTCCTTCTTTCAAAGGTGAACCTAGCATAAGTTCAGACATGTGTGCCAAGCGTTTCTAACGCTAATGTGATTGATTTGTAATACAGACTTTTATGACTTGATACCTTGGTATCTTATTAAAGTGGTGTTTAATGGTTTTTCTTTCAGATAAACAAGTTCTGTTTACTATCATACTTATGCTTAAAGTTTTGGGTTACCCTCTTTTATATAAATATATATATTTGTTGTTAACCTGTCTGTTTATTATTTGTCAATAAACTTGTTCTTGAGAACCTTGCGTCTCTTTCACCTGTGTCAATTTATTGGTATAATTGAGCATTTTAATTCTATGTATCTTATCTGGGATAATTCTGATAGAATTGTTCTGTTATTCAAGCTATGTTGCATTGGTTTATTTAGTCCCCTAATGGGAGGACTCCGTCCCATAAAGGGACGAGGGCGGTTTTATTAGTTTCTTCCTATGCGGATATAAACCTTTGTCCAATACAAGTATTGTGCGGATTACTGGTCAATATATTGACGCAGTGGTTCTATACAAACTATGCTTTACTTAATATAGGGCGAGACCACTATATTAGCTTGCCTGGTATTCATACATAGATATATGTACTCTTCGAGACTTTCCAGAGTCTAGTAGGACTCTTCCCTGTAGGGGGCAGGAAGCTCTAACATAGTTTATAGTTAGTTGAAAAGATGTATAACGGTAACATCTTAGGTCTCTAGGTCTAGTCGACCGGGAATAAATTACCTCCGGGGAGTACGGCACGTTCTGAGAATCCACAGATACAGTAATGCTCTGGTACACTTCCATCAGGACGACATGGCTTGAGCCCAAAAAACGGATTTTGAGCAAAGCGAAAAATCTATTTTTGGGTGAGATGGCCATGTCGTCCTGATGGACCCGCCCTTGCCTTTCTAAGAAAGGGCTGTAGGACCCCTCCCTACATACAGTATCTGTAGCACCTCGTGTACGCTACAAGGAATACAGATGGCGCCAGGCACGCATACGAATCGGGGGATGGGGAAGCCTTGGGAGCGGCTTCCCTTTTTCTTTCCCGAATTCGTATCTCGTCAATCACCTCCTACGAGACGAAATCTCTGTTCAGGTCGTAGATTGCCATCTGACGTGTCTAGAATACGTCCTCTGATATGTCGCGATATCCCTTTCACGAGGGATACTCGCTCCAGGAGTTAGAATTCTGGTACCTTAAGGTAAATTCTCTGGGAATATCGCCGTAGTTGTAATATACCCTAGGAAGCTACCCTATAGGAACTTCCATCAGGACGACATGGCCATCTCACCCAAAAATAGATTTTTCGCTTCGCTCAAAATCCGTTATATATATATATATATATATATATATATATATATATATATATATATATATATATATATATATATATATATATATATATATATATATATATATATATATATATATATATATATATATATATATGTGTGTGTGTGTGTGTGTGTGTGTGTGTGCGTATGCGTGTGTGTGTGTATTATACTGGTGTACCCTACCCGTCAAAGCTAACGTGTAAATATTTAAAGCGATACGCACACAAACGCACACACGCAGATTCAACTCTTCACTCCCCTTCACCTTGTCTTAACTACAACCGGCTGGTTCGGCAATTTGTAGGTGAGCGAGGTTTCTGAGTGTATCTTTCGGTGTGCCACCTCTCACCGGGGTATGATTACTCCCTCTCCCCCTTAAGCATGACAGGAATTATATATATATATATATATATATATATATATATATATATATATATATATATTCATATATATATATATATATATATATATATATATATATATATATATATTCATATATATATATAGATATATATATATATATATATATATATATATATATATTCATATATATATATATATATATATATATATATATATATATATATATATATATATATATATGCGTATATATAAATGTAATATATATATATATATATATATATATATATATATATATATATATATATATATATAAAACATATATATATATATATATATATATATATATAACACACATATATATATATATATATATATATATATATATATATATATATATATATATGAGTGTGTGTGTACTTGAGTCAAAAAATACCTAAGTAAAACTTGTCAATACTATGAAGTTCGATACTTAATAATTTAATACTTTAATCACTCAAAAAGAAATACTTATTAACTTCATTATACACTAGTTAGTTAGAACATTTATTATTTAGATCAATAGTCTACTGAGTTATATTAATTATTGAACTAACTTTAATAAAAATGAAAACAACAAAATAGCCAGTATAATACATTGCTTTCATATCCCAGGAAAATAAAAAACAAATATGTCACTCTAGCATTTCTTTCATTATGTGGGCGCAGTATTGCTACGTGTACTTACTACGTGATCTCCATAACACTACCATTCACTAAATTGTGGGTCTGACACCTCACACGCTTGAGTGTTTTGCAAAATATATCATATTATAAAAAATGCTTATATACGCGGTCTCTGCAGATCTTCAACATGTCTCGTGTAGGTCATTATGTCTAATACTTTCGTAAGCACACATCTTTACTTCGCCTTTTTTTTCATCTTTATGCCCTCTCCACCCATCAGCACTGGAGTTGCTTCTTCAACTCCTTTTGATCTTGCATTGTGTTCTTCATTCCTTACAGGATCAGCACCACTATGCTGAGGTTTATAACACCCTAAAGCCGTTATGATACCCTCCGCCTTTAATAACTATCACACTATCAAAATCATTACAGACACAAAACTTCACTTCAGTTTAGCATTAGAAGTATGCAAGTTAACACGAAACTCGAGTAGTTTTTTGGTAACCTTGTTATGTATTTTTAAATGTGACACATTTAGGTGCAGTAATGAAAAATGTAACGAAGGTGCCTCCTTGTTCATGGCCTTGGAAAAAAAAAATAGATTTTGAAAAGGTATATACCACGTTATCTAAAAAGAAAAAAGAATTCAATCAGATGGTCCCATCAGTAATAAATTATGCACGAAAAACTTGGAGGCTTACTAAAACATTAGAACATAAGTTAGTTACAGCTCAAAGAGCTATGGAAAGAAAAATTATATTATTTACACAAATATAGAGAAAAAGAGTAACATGGAGACGGAAGCAAACTAAAGTACAGCATATTCTAACTACCTATGAGAAAAAAATAGACATGTGCAGGACATATGATAGATGGACATTAAGAACAACGAAATTGGTCCCAAGAAAAAGCAAAAAAAGTAGGGGAAGGAAAGGAAGACAATAGATTAACGAACTAAGAATGTTTGCGGTGTGGACTGGCGCAAAGAGACCTGTCTGAGGCCTTTATTGTGCAGTGGACTAGTATCTGTTTTTTGGTTTTGAAAACACTTTCATATTAAAGTCACTCCCGCAAATAAAACATTGAATGAATAGTAAAATTGTCCTCTGAAGAGGATTTCTTTTATCCCAAGCGTGTGGGAAACATCACAGGTGGTATCATGCCCGTCTACTTTACTAGATTTACTTTCATATATTTCATTTCAATCATTTCTTATAGATCCTTTACATTGGCCTTTTGTTTCATGGATTTCTATAAACCATCGTTGCATAAACATTGGTCACGAAGCTAGATAATTTAAAAATGGCATGGTGTGGAATTACGTAAATGAATAATTGAGTGTTTCTTGAGCACAAAGCCTATATTTATATCAAATTCACTGTAAATCGCGATGACAGACTAAAGCTAAAAAATTTTATTCGAAAAGTATCTCTGTACGAGGAAGGATTCGAATATTACTCTCCGAGTCAAATAATGTTGATGGTTGGTTATTTTGACCAGTCGATTATCTAGGCCACTATAAATTTATTCAGACTCTGTTAAGGATATTTTTGGCTAATTAAGGATTTGTATTTAGGATTGAAATTTACGTGGCTCCATCATGATAGCCATTGGATATCGTTATTTTCTTAGCCTGCAAACGGAATTTTGAAGATTGCATGTGCAACCAGATATGTTCAGTAATTAATATATTCATAAATTTCTGTTAAAATTATATAAGAATGTTCGTAGATACAATATTTAAATTTCTTTTAGCCTTTTTTTTTGTAGAAGAATTGCTATTATATAGCTATTAGGATATCTTTTTAAGGATGCCCTGATGATAGACAATAATTGTTATACGTTGACACAGGAGTGAGTGAGTTTGATAAAATGAATAACACAGTAATGAATTTCATTCACTCCTTCACAGCTCTAGACCAGACAATAAAAAACGATACAGGAAACTAGAGTACATACTTAAGGACGTGTCAATAATTCATGTTTTCTTGGTTGTACAAATAAAGATTTCCTTTATGATCGATAATCTGCCATTTAGGGGTCATTTCCTTAATTATTATGTACCCATGCAATTGCTAGGTGATAGTTAGCCTTGAGAATGCTTGCACTACAAACCAAAGCAATTTTCACTTCCTAGACTATGAATATCAAGATTTTATAAATATATATATATATATATATATATATATATATATATATATATATATATATATATATATATATATATATATACATATATATATGTATATATATATGTGTATGTATATATATATATATATATATATATATATATATATATATATATACATCTATATATATATATATGTATATATATATATATATATATATATATATATATATATATATATACATATATATATATATAGATGTATATATATATATATATATATATATATATATATATATATATATATATATATATATATATATATATATATATAACTAGTAACATTTTCGCTTCTGGCAAGCTTAAGTTTAAGGATGAAGAGGACAGCAAGAAGACTTCGGATCATCTTACATATTTATTCCAAACCAACGTTTCGGGAATCCATTCCCATCATCAGGGCTACATAAAACATGAAATTATGTTTACATTAGAAATTAATTATACATTTTTGCTTAAAATTGCTTTGGTATAAAAAAATATTAAAAAACGGTTAAAAGAATCAAAATACAAAAACCTAGACGGTATATAAAAACATGTGGCTAACAGAGGTCCTTTACAATTATGATGATAAAAACACCTGTGATCAAAATGGAATAAAAAATATACATATATGTAAATGGATGGTCGAACTTACTGTCAAGAGATGTGGCTGTAAACTATTGGAATATTTGAGAAAATTCTTGAAGAAAAGGCTTTAACTACGAACAAAAAAACAGATCAACAAGGGATGATAGGTAATGGCAGTTAGGCAATATGTAATGGTGTGGAGGTGGTTTGATTATTTAAGGAAGGAGACAGTTTCTTTATATAGAGAGATTCCAAGAGAAGGAGCGAAAGGCAATCGGATGTTTGGGAAAGAATTTCGAAATGGTTGTATTGTATATGAGTTTTACATGAGTTTGAATGATTTCTTATAGAGGAAAATTCTTGGGATTTTAATACGGAACCAGTGCGATGACTGACACCCCTATGGGAATCGATGCGGACCTTCAGTAATCGTCGGGTAGACCCGATATAGTTTCCAAAATTACATTTATACATATATATATATATATATATATATATATATATATATATATATATATATATATATACATATGTGTGTGTACGTGTGTGTGTGTATGTGTGTGTTTGTGTGTTGTGTGTGTTTGTGTGTTGTGTGTGTAATAAATGGTAAAGCATCCAAGTCAATTATTTTTATAAAAATTTTCTCTTTACCTGTATACAACTCATTTAAATTTCTAAATGTGGCTCTTGACTACAAATATAATTTGGACAAACACATTTGGTATGTTTTTAGAATTACACACAAAAAATGGCTAATTGAGAAAGAATCTTAAGGTATTTAGTGAGTAATCTATCCTTAGAAAATATTTAGTTTCTTTCATTTTATATTGTTGCGAGTATTGTTCTTTTGTCCGGTTTTCAGCTGTTGACTCTCATCTTAATTAGCTGGGAAAATTATCTGGGTCGATAAAATTTTAATATTTCTAAAACATATTATTAATGGATGATTGAAAAAAAAAATTGTTTAATGAAAGATTAGAAAAAAAAGTAAATCAGTCAATAGCTAGGTTAAATAAAATTTGTAAATCAAATTGGCTGAAATTACATATAAAAATCGGGCTATATATCAGTTTAGTGAAATCGGTATTACTGTAAGGACATAAGTTGCGGTATGACAATGAAACACTATCCAATAGAATCAATAAATTTGAGAATAAATCTCTCAGAAGAATATCGGGAGTTAAAGGCAGGACATGATCAGAAATGAAACTATAAGAGAGGTTATTCGAGTGCCATATGTGGATGAGATCGTGATGAGGGGTAGATGGAGATGGTTTGGGCATGCTCTTCGCACTCCCCAAGAGAGATTAGTTCACCGAACATTCAACTGGGGTCCACAAGGCACTAGAAGAGTTGGAAGACCCTGGCCTACATGGCTAAGGACTGTGAAGCGTGAAGTAGGAGATATTGAACAGAGAAATATTGATTTAAAAACTCAAGATAGAGACGACAGGTGAAATCTAACCGAGGCCCATTGCGTCAAAGGGTGTAGGAGGAGATGATGATGATGATGATGATGATGATGATAATGATGATGATGATTATTTTTAACCTCTGACCCCATTTTCCAATATCTAGCACCGTAGATAGATTGCTAAGCATCTGGTAGAAGATGTACGGTGTATTAATTACCATATTGCCAATCGGGCAACACATTTAGTGATGTATGCTCAGTCACTATCTATTGTTACGAGAAATAACAGTTTGGAGAATATTATTTAAGACGTAACACTTAACTACATTATTTTTACCTCTAATGTTTCATCAACGTTGTGTTCAATGTATTTCACATAGACTTGTTCTTGTGTGTATTGCTACACTGTGAGAGATGAGAGGAGGAATACACAAAACAGAAGCAGTCTCCAGGATTTGTGGTGATTTATCATTTACTTATTGTTAGATAATATAGTTACAGTTTTAAAGAGCCTACAGGTTTTATTCGACGACCTTATAACCTGTTATAGCATTCAGTATGTCAATAAAGAAGAAGGCGCATTGATTGCAAGAATTTGATAAGAATATCGAAGGGAAACTTGTGAAACCTAATGGTATCAGCTTATTGGTGAAAACTATTTAAATCTCTTTAGGATATTACAGTGATTGTGCTTGTTACTTTACTTAAGTGACGGGTCAAAATTAAGTGCATAAGGGTAGTAGTTTTGTGTATATTTGAACATGAAAATATGAACCATGTGCATTTCTCGATAAGTTAGGAGATAATTTTTCAGACCCTTACTCAGAAACTGGCACCATATTTCATTATTGGTAATGTCATCACCTTACGATGGCCAAAACAAAAATTCTAATAAGAATTGCTCTTCAAAGCCTCTCACAGGCCCTGGTGTTCTTGGAGCAACTGGTACTTTTACCATAAACTTTCCCACTTACATTGTCATCAGCAATTATTGCAGGAACAAAAACAGCAATCCATGCAGCAACAACAACTTATGTAGCAGTAAAAGCAAATGACTCCAGTACATTATAATTTTCCTGTTGTCCAGGAAGGGGACTACTGCAACTCACCCATCAAACAAATTACCTACTATCCCTACTACATCCTAATCAAAAACACAGATTCAATCCCCCAGGAATGAAAGGTGAATTGATTTGCACACTTTTCCCCAACCGGAGTAGTTTGTTGTGTTAAGAGTTTGTTTGGATGATTATGTTTTGCTTGTTTTAGATCACACCTTGGTAGTAAAAACCAGATTCAACCCCTCCTGGGAGGATATTATAATCAAAATAACTGCTTACATTAAGAACGAAAGGAATGATTCTTTTTGAAGACTTGAATTCACCAATTTCTAGCATATGTGGGGAAATCTGATGCATTTTGGATAAGACTAAAGCAAAAATCTAATTATATTATGAACGTAAAGGAAGTGGCTGTGCCAATAATCACCTAAAACATGCTATTCCTGAGCGCTTACCTAATAGTGATACAGTTCAGCATTTATTAAAGCTGAGAACCACCATAATTTTACTCGAATTCCTTGCAGCTGTTCATTCTCGGAAAGTGAGTCAAAGAAAAACGAATACTTTAAGAGCAAAATACCATATACCTTCAAGCTCATTACATGCTGTTTTAACAAATAAGAAATAAAAGAAAACACAGCATCTTGAAAACAACAAGAAGATATGTCCTTCAAGAAAATTCGGGAAGAACCATCTAGGATGAAAACCGTTTTCGTTAAAGATTGTCACTGATGTGGTAATAATCTCCACCCTAAAAGGAAATGTCTAACAAACGATATAAAAGGTTTTAGTTACAACAAGAATGTCATTTTGCTATGGTATGCCTCAAGTCTCGGCTAGTCAAGTGAAACCTCAACCAGAAAGTAAATGGAATAGTCAGAAGCATGAAAATGTATTAGGTTCAACATTAACCACAAATGACAGAGGTATCAGAGATGGAAATAAAAAGGTCCTCGATGCCCTACAATATCTTAAAAAGTTGCGGTTACAAACACACAAGGCACGTGGGATATCTCATATACAGAATCAGATCCAGCTGTTATAGACAAATAACAGAGTTCAGACATTGCAATCCAGGAATTAAACTCTTCTGATATATTAGGTCTATGAAGCCGTGATGGCAGCCACTTCAATGGAGATATCCTTAAATCCATGAATGCTAACATGACCTACAGAGAAGAGAGCGTCTCCGGTTAGATAAATACCATGTCTTACCTGTTAAAGCCTCTTTATTTTGGCTACAGTTTCAATCCCTTAGAACTGTACCACAAGAATTTTCCTGACAAATACCAAAGTGGCAGACTAAAGTTAATGTTAAGTGTTTATATCAAGCAGTTCCAGAAAAAATAAAAAACACTGCTATCAAAAAATGGTTTGAAGGATATAAAAACTGAATCACTACAAGAATATTCAAATGTTTTAGTGACTAAACATGATCTCAGGAATGTTGCCAAGCTTAATAACATGAGTGAATTAAATTGTACAGTACAATTCTGTCTTTAAGGAAAGGAAGTAGGTGCTAAAAAGCACTAAAATATGTTAAATTATATCAGCCTATGCCGTCTCCCCTTCTGATAACAATGCTTATCATGAACATAATATTGTATCTTTCAATGCAAATCTGTCACAGTAAAGTATTTTGTTTACTACGTCATGTGTGGTATATATCATACATATTATGTCAAGCTTGAATATGCATATTAAAAAAAAAAAACATATTGTATATATAAAATCTTAATTCTATAGGGTTACATCCACTGAATCCGCCCTTGCTTAAAGACACCTAAGCAGTAACAAAAGATACAATGAAGAGAAGTTTAAGGTACGCAGCTGGCAATAAGATAATAGTACCACAAAAAATACAATTACAAAAATACTTATTCAAATAAAATAGGTTCAAATGAAGCACAACACAGAATATATTATTCTTGATGAACGAACCCCCAAGTCATCTCGCAAGGGGTTGGATAGACTGTGGATGACTTCAGGAAACACAATCTCATTCCCTGGAAAGATAAGATTAATTAACAGTTATCAACCGATCACTTACGCGAATTACTTATAGAAGCTATTAACACAATGAAGTTGTTTGTTTATAGCTTTTTAGTGGTAAAGGAATACCAGGCGCATAACCTAAGCTTAAAGCACCATCTCATTGAAATTAAGAATGGCACAGGCTAAGATTATTAAAGTTAGGAGCAAATGGCACACGTGGTTGTATGGTATGTAAGAATGTGATTAAATCAATGAAGGTAATATGAGTAGGATTTTTGTTTGAGGATAAAATGATGGATGGGATATGATAAAAGAGGGAGATGGAAGCTTGGGTAAGTGTTTTAAGGATACAAGGCTCTCATACAGACAGGTTATCTTGGTAAAAAGACATTATTGCCTACTGTGAGGTGGACGTAAAGTTTACGTCCACCTTCCATGAAGGCTGAAGAAGGAAAAACGTGTCCGCCTGCTGCTACAAGAAAATACCCCTTCAGTTCCCAATGGAAAGTTGGTGGGTGTCATTGGCCTTGCATGATGTCTTGTTGGTCATTGACCTTGTCACCCTCTGCCAATAGGTCTCGTCTTGACTTCTCCCAAGATCGTTTTGCAGTGGCGCTGAATGGCAAAATTGTTTTCGTGGATGCCTGAAATGAGATACCTCAGAGGAGTATATGGGCATAGGATAGGTAGGCAGGTGGTGAGGAGCTGGGGTAAGGTCCCAATGCCTGTAATAGTCTGCCCTATCCTTGCTGGGAGTCTTTGTATAAAAAATGGGGCAATGACCAGTGCGAATAAAAATATGCAGCAAGAAAATACAAAATATCAAACAGTTAATTGAATATTTTTAGTATTTTATAGGTTTCCTGTAACTGCAAATAAAAAATGCTAAAAATGGTATCGTCGCCCTGAAATCAGTAAAAAACGATATATTACAGTTTGCACACACACACCCTAAGTATTGAGTCCGATAGTGACCATTTTGAAATTTACCACCAATCGATGCCTGGTCTAATGTCTAGATGTGTACCCTGATCAATTTTCTTGGGAAACAGTCTTGTTACTGAGAAAAGCTGAGAAATTTAGGGTATATCCCAATGTATATGGGTCTGTACATCTGGGACTTTACTATTGAAGCCTAAGCACTTTTCTAACTAGTGCTGGTGATAATAATGAGCGTCTACCTCTTAAAGCCAGTGGCAATATGTGTATTCAAATATATACATCCAGGTGTTGTGTTTGTTAGCTGTACAGCCTAGATATTGTAATCCCTGAATACGCAAATATCATAGGGTGTAGATTAGTGCTTTCTTTACAGGGCTGCTGTTCCCTATTTACTAAGAAAAAGGTCATGATAGGCAGGTAACTGGTTCCTTCTTATTCTAATGGCAGCCATTATTCTCACTCTTCCAAGATAATTGGAGCAATAAGAAAATAGGATCATCAACATTATGTATGATATGAATCTTACCAAATTACTGGGGTACGGGGCATGTACCGTTGTAA
>NC_090732.1:27155282-27170282 GCF_036898095.1 Palaemon carinicauda | reverse complement strand
CTTGACATTCCTCTTCCCACTACGATACCAACCTTTTCCCATCGAAGCGTTGTTGCGTTACATATCCTAAATTGTTGGCCGATGGTGAGATTGGGTAGAGGGCGGGCATGAGACTTGTAAAGGCTCACGGCCTGGTTGGTTTGGGCTGCTGTGCGACGGTCGTAATCTTTTGGTCTTAGTTTGCCAATCCTCTTTGAATGACCTGGGGTGGGCTGGAACACAAGTGCAGAGAGGATGGCCATAGAGTATCTTCGCAGGGGAGCGTCCAGCAGGGTTCGGTGTTTGCCAAAGCTCCAGCAGTCCTCTATCAAAGGCTTCATAATCTATGTTCCTGGATGGGGCAGTCTTGAGGATAAGGTGTTTAACAGCTTTCACAGCAGCTTTTGCATATCCATTAGACTGCGGGTAATGTGGAGAAATGACGATGTGATGAACTCCCCAGCGGTCGGCATATTGCTTGAAGACGTGGCTTGAAAATGGGTGTCCTCCATCAGTTTTTGAGCAGAGTGGAACACCAACCTCGCAGAAGAAAACACAGAACATTCTTCTAACTCTAGCTGCAGTAGTGTAACGTCCACAGGGAACAACCACAAGCCAGTCTGAAAGTCTATCAACAGTAACAAGGAAGGATTTTCCGGCTACATGGAAGAAGTCAGCTGATACACTTTCAAAGGGCCGGGATGGGATGTCGTTACACATGAAAGGTTCCTGTTGCTGACTAGGGAAAAGCTGTTGGCAGGCCACACAGCTTTCTACTTTACTCATGATATCTGCATTGGTGCCTAGCCAAAATACTATCTGCATTGCACGACGTCGAGTAGCTTCAATCCCTCGGTGGCTGTAGTGGAGTCGATCCAAGGTGCTTCGAACGGAGGCTGCAGGGACGACAATCCGGGGTTCATATAATACCAACTCTCCATCCGAGTAAAGGTTGTCCCGCAGCTTCCAATACGGGAGGGGAGAAGCGTAGAGATTGTAGCGGTTGGTGTGGAAAGCCGTTGGATACGTAGTGAACGAGAAGACTATAATCTTGATCCTGAGATGCGGCCGTGGGGATTTCTTGTAGAAACTTATCCTCTTTGATGATGGGTCCTGTTGCCTGGTCATCAGTAGAAGTGGCGGTGCTGGCAACGATACGCTGGACATGTGCAGTCGAAGTAGAGCATTCTATTTCATCTTCAGGTGTGGGGCGACTGGTTGGGGAGCGAGACAGGGCGTCTGGTATGTAAAGTTGTTTTCCTGTGCGCCATACTGCAGTGAAGATGTAGGGGACCACTTTCATCTCGAGGCGTTGAAGGCCTGGATTCTCAATAGCATCCAAAGTGTAGTGATTGAGAATCGGTATCAAGGGACGACAATCAGTGATTAAGGTGAAATGCTGAAGTTAAGACAAGTATAGGTGACACTTAGCTATAGCCCATGTGACTGCAAGAAGCTCCAGCTCTATGATGGCGTAACGAGTCTCTGTATCTGTGAAGAAACGAGAGCTACACTGGACGAGATGCATCTGACCACGGCCGTTGTCTTGAAGTAGGGCATAGTCGAAACCATATAGGCGTGAGGCATCTGTTTGTTGAACTACAGGCAAGGCAGACGAATGAGCGTTTGCGGCTCATAAGTGGGCGTAGGGGCTGTGCTGCTCCTGTGATGTCTGGAGTGAAGTGGGCAAGTTGATTGACAAGACCTATAAACGACCTGACATCAGTGAGATTAGTTGGTGTAGGAAAGTCACATATAGCTGATACCTTGTCAGGGTCTGCTGCAATACCATTGGATGATAAGACGTAACCGCAAAAGTTAACTTTACGGGCGGCTACAGTGAACTTGTTCTTGTTGAGGGTGATGCCATATTGACAGTATCTGGTCAGCATCTGGTGCATGTGTTGAAGGTAGGAAAGGATATGCTCGTCAGAAAGGAGGATGTCATCTCCAACCTTCACAGAGTTGGGGACACCTTGTAGCGCCATATATCCACGGAGGCAGTATGCATCACCTGTTGCTGAAAATCCCATTGGGCCACGAGAGTGCTGGAATCTTCCATACGGAGTTATAAATGTAGTCAGGTGGTGGTCATCTTCAGCCAACTCCATTTGCCAATAGCCATGCAAGGCATATGCTGTGATGAAGTACTTTGCAGTAGGAGAGATGTTACGGACATATTCATGGGGCGTTGGTGATAGGTATGTAGGGCTGGCTACCTGAGAATTTAGATGGATGTGATCCACAGTGATGCGTACACCTTTGTCCTTGGGTACCAAGACCATGGGATGGAAACATTCAGAGGGTTTGTCGCCTACTGGTCTGATGATTCCTTGTTGCACCAAGGAGTCAAGTTCTTCTTTCACTTGATCTCTGAGAGCAAACTTAATAGGCCTGGGCGTATGGACAGCGAAGGGTGTAGCGCCAGGTTTCAGGTGAATCCTCATTGAAAAGCCTGCCATTTTCTTTAGGGGCTGCGCTTGTAGATCCTTCTTGGATATGGGAACGTCGCTGAAGTGCCGAAGAAAATATTAGCTGCGGGTGACGTCATGGCGGAGGCAGGAAACTGAGCACATCTGTTGACATGTCTTTCCTTGAGGAGGGCTTTGGGAAGTCCGATGACACTATGGCAAGGGCTCGGCAATGTTCACGAGAGAGGAGGAGAGTCTGGATATTCTCATGAACATATATGGATGCTGAGTTAGACTTTTTGCCAAGGCGAATTTTGCCAGTAAGTATCCTACAGTCGGTGTCATGGGGGATCCATCTGCTGTCATGACATCCTTCAAGGGTGGAGGTTTAAGGCTTGTCCAAGTTATGCGGAATACATCCAAATGCACGGTACCAATCACTGTAAAGTCTGTTCATGTATCGGGGATTAGCTGGAGATGTAATGATATATCGCTAAATGACAGAGAGACAGTGACTGGTGTTGGGGACTCGCTTTTCGAGTTATCACCCATGAAATGGCAGCTGGTATTTGACTTAATAGTAGGAAGTGACTTTTCTTGGTAGACCTGTACATCTTAAAATGTCCCCATTTCTTGCAGGTATTGCACCGAGCTTCCTTAGCAGGGCTTTTCTGAGTGCGGGGCCAATGACCTGTGCGTCCGCAGTTATTGCGCGATACACCAATGGCTGGGCATTGTCCGGAATCATGTTTGCGAGAGCAATATTGACAAGGGTCACTGTTATGAGACTGGTGAGAACGTTGGGCAGGAGACCGATGAAATGTCCTCTTCTGTAGATGCTAGTTCCTCTTGTATGTAGATACTGCGTTGACTTAGCTATGGGAAGATGCAATGGCTGATGCAGTTGCACATGTAGATTTGTGGGAGCGGCAGCATGTCACAAACTCCGCGAGGGTAGATGAGGGTTGGAGGGCAATAAGGCGATGTATTACCTATCGTCTCTCACATTCATCATAATTACCATATGCAATTGCCGTTCATTGCAAGAGGTGGGGTTGCCAGTGCATAAGTCCACTTCATCAGCGAGATCCTCGAGGCGTACGTAGTAGTCTGCAGTGTATCCAACACCTCTGTAAGGGAAAGTGATGCATAAGCAGGCACTGGACGTCCAGGGATATGCAAGCTCTCAGCTGAATCAGCTGGGAAGTTTGATGTTATCTATCAAGTCCAACTAATGTTGCATAATCTTGAAAACGGAGCCTCCATTGACGAAACACTTCATACGTTACATCTTCTTGCAAGAGAGGGGTAGGAGGATGACCATAGGCTTGCTAGAAGTTGTAGAGGTATGCACTGAGAAGCCGGGGGTTTAGGGAACAGGAGGTGCAATTATGGGGTTAGGTTGCTGGGGTTGCGATGCCGCAATCTCTCTTGATAGCAAGGAGAAAAGAGACATGAACTGCTGGTTGTCTTCCTGTCTTGATTATTCCATCTGTAGTCTGAAGGTCTGCTCCTCTTGTCGTCGTCGGTCCTGCTCTTGCATGCTGGAAGTCTGCAGAAAATGGATGAGATGAAGTATATTATTATTGTGGTCTCCTGGCCTATTGGAAGTCACGGGAGGAGGGAGAGTGATGCTGGTTTCTTCATCAGTAGTGATAAGATGCACAAGTACTTCCTCTCTCATCAGACCCTCTGTTTGATCCCCTGCCTGATCCGCTGTCTGATCCTTTGTCTGATCCTCTGTCTGATCCATTAGATCAATTAGCTGTTCTTCTTGCTGAGCCATATTGAGCTTGGTGTCGTAAGAGAGCTTGAAATCTGTAGAGCGCCAGAAAAATATCCAAATCGCTGTATGTGAGTGAAACAAAGCACTTTGGAGAGTTAAAAATTACAATGTTTTTCAGTGAGCTTGTGAAATAGGCAGCAGTTGGGTGAGGTGAGCAACTGTGTGTTGCGACCAGAGGGCGAGCCCCTTGGGCATCAGTCCCCACCGATGCATGAAAGGAGGACGGCTGGTGGGGCTGCTGAGAAAAAAGTTGCCAGAGTTCAAATGTCCTAAAAAAAAAATGTTGGCATGGACACTAACATAATACAACACAACGCCAAAACACACGGACACTCTAACCTTGCACTGCACAAACACTGTATCACTCTTATGAGACACTGTAGTTAAAATCTTCGAGTCACTGTAAGGGATCCAATGTGCGAGACGAGAACGAGAAGTTAACAGCAATGGCGGTCGTGACTCGTCCTCTTGGTATTCATAACATCCAGTTACTCATTGCGCCATGTGTGTGATACTGCCACATACATCCATACGATAAATGGAGGTGATAAAGTAAACTAGTAAATTCTTGAAAATCTAGTATAATGCAGATATACAGACAAAAATGTGACAACAGTGGGAAGCAGGTCTATGCTTGTCACTATAGTGACCACTGAACAACGACTGACTACTATACGCACATGGCGGAAAGAAAAGCAGTGTTGACACTTAATTACATTGTTGCCACGATGCATAATGAAGAAGTGGTCTGAAAGTACGTATAATGGGAAAAGATAAATGGAAATAAATATCACTCTTCTACAAAATAATAATAGAGCAAATGTACATTATTGTTCATAAACTGTACATAATGTAAATAATATACAGAATAACATCAGATACCAATACAATTAGAAATATATGAAAACAGAAAAATACATAGAAAAAAGATTATTGAGGGCATTATTTTTTTAATATTCCATCATTATTAAAATCTACCAGGTAAATACTCTCTATTGAAATCAACAGTACATAAAAAAAAACGGTAGAATAAAATTCATAATAATGATAATACCGTGGAAAGGAATTTGATAACTATTACGACCCTTCTCAGGCCGTGGTGTAAGTTCTTATTCCACAATAGGAGAGGTTTACAAAAATATCAGGCGGTAAAATGGACAGTGGAAACAAAAACACTTATGAAAACTTAACAATATTTATTAACAAAAATTTTTAGAACAGTCAAACTTTTGACTACTTAATAATTTGAATTTGCAACTTACAACTAACTATATAATAACTAACACTTAACAAATAACAATTAACAATTAACAACCCACCACATTAACATTAATGCCTAAAAAGGCACAAACAGAGACAGGGCTTAATATTAAAAAAATTCTTAATGTGAAACACCACACTCTCAACGAGAGAGAGAGTCAAATAATTAAAGCATCAAGCACACAAAAAATATATGTTTCTCACACTCTTTGGGGCTGAATGAAACCACCACCTGCTCCAACTAAAGTAGAGACTCCAATTACGCTCAGCTACCATAGGTAATGCAGCTTAGCAGGACAACTCATCATTGGGAGGGAAATGGAGTCCCAACCCCCAAAAAAGGTAAATAATATCTCATACCTAGTCACTGCCTCCCTACATGTCACCAAGAGCTCTAAAGCTCCCGCAACTGACTATGGTAAGGATGCGTTGACGGTGGTGTCTCTCCCGCGTCCACCTTGAAGCTGGGATTCCTATGTCGGCGCTGCGGACTGTAAAAAAGAACACACAGGAAATGCAAGTCACTGCAGATGCCAGAAAATCACCTGCTAAAAGCCGTCAACTGTTGGTGTTGTAAACCTCAGAAAAGCTCACATAATCCAGCTGCTGCAGTAGGTCTTGGGAGCCTCGAGCTCGAACTGTCTTTTAGCAATCGAGTTCCTCCATGTAAACACAGGTGCCTCTTCTCACTAAGGACTCGAAAAACACAGAAAAGAAACGAGTGTTAAACTAGACACCCATAAATCTTTAAGTGAGTGTAAAGGAGGTTAAAACAGCATTCCAAAAGAAGAAAAAATTTGATTTACTACTAAAGCCTTATAAACTAAACCTTATACTAATTTTACATAAAACTATAATGCAGTAACAAGGCTGACGCAAACAAAAGCAAAAATTATGTTGATACATAATACCTTGCTCCCCGGAAAAAAAAAACAGAAAAATTAAAGATCTAATATTACCGTAGTTAGTCAAAAAAGTCCAATTCTATGGAAACATCTACCATTACTAAAAGTAAATAAACTTACAGGTACGTCCACAGACATACACCTTAACCTACAATACACTGGTTTTATAGTTCAAAAAGTCATATATATGTTATTATACAATCAAAAGTCTAGTACATCGGAACAAATCAATGATCAATTTTAGGGGAACCTTTATAAAACACTAGATTGTATACCACTCAAAGAAACTTCCTAAACTTTATCTACAAAGCTAAAAATTTTTTTTATACAACCTCAAAGGAGAAACGAGCCAGGCGGCATATGAGATGGATCAGACAAACACACTAAAAAAAAAAAGATATATATTGAAGAGTCCACCCGAGTGTCGCTCTACCAACCAAATTATCGTATACCATGAGCTCTCTGTCCTATCACGGTCGCCAAATATGTTACGACCCTTGTTGGGCCATGGTGCAAGTTCTTATTGCACGAAAAGAGAGGTTAGTGTTTACAAAAATATCAGGCAGTAAAATGGTCAGTGGAAACGAAAACACTTGGGAAAACTTAACAATATTTATTAACAACAACTTTTAGAACAGTCAACCTTGTGACTACCTAACAATTTGAATTAGCAACTTACACCCAATTATTTAATAACTAACAATTAACAAATAACAATTGACAATTAACAATCCACCACATGAACATTAATGCCTAAAAAGGCATACACCGAGACAGGGTTGATATTAACAAATTAACAAATTTTTTAATGTGAAACACCACACTCTCAACGAGAGGGAGTCAAATAATGAAAGAATAAAGCACACAAAAAAATATGTGTATTCTCACAATCTTTGGGACTGAATGAAACCACCACCTGCTCCAACCAAAGTAGTGACTCCAATTACACTTAGCTACCGTAGGCAATGCAGCTTAGCAGGACTCCTCATCATTGGGAGGGAAAGGGAGTCCCAACCCAAAAAAAAAGGTAAATGATATCTCCTACCTGGCCACTGCCTCCCTACATGTCACCATGAGATCCAGAGCTCCCGCAACTGACTATGACAAGGATGCGTTGACAGTGGTGTCTCTCCCGCGTCCACCTTGAAGCTGGGATTCCTACGTCGGCGCTGCGAACTGCAGAAGAGAACACACAGGAAATGCAAGTCACCGCAGGTGGCAGAAAAGTACCTGGTAAAACCGTCAACTGTTGGTGTTGTAAACCTCAGAAAATCTCACATAAGACAGTGCTGCAGTAGGTCTTGGGAGCCTCGAGCTCGAACTGTGCCTTTTAGCAATCGAGTTCCTGGCATGTAAACACAGGTGTCACTTCTCACCGAGGACTCGAAAAACACAGAAAAGAAACAAGCGTTAAACTAGACACTTATAAATCTTATGGCGAACGGGGAGGAGGTTAAAACAGCACTTCAAAACAAGAAAAAATTTGATTTACAGCTAAAGCCTTATAAACAAAATCTTATACTAATTTTATATAAAACAAAAATACAGTAATATGGCTGACGCCAAAAAAAGCAAAAATTACATTAATACATAATAATAATCAATATAAGTTCTGCCTTGCATTCCTATTATATCCTGTGTACTGGTACTTAATAATGGTCCGTATCTGAATCCTAATTTATGGACAGTATATATAAATTCATATGACAATTGCTTAAATCACTGATATCATACCGTAGGGAACAACGCCTTGACTGAAAAAAAAAAAAAACATTAATTCCGTCAGCCAATAAAACTCACGTATTTTCAAATAGGATTTAATGCAAGGCCGGGCAATCACTCTGATATATCAGTGAGATATATGCCGCGATTCCGGTTACCATTGGCTGAGGTATGCCATTGCCATGGTCCTTGCAGTAGCATGGATTATTTATGTAATGTATTGTTATAATATTTCCCCAATTCCGCTTTAATTTTCCTTAACTAAGAGTGATTTATTCTTGTTATATTCTTAATATAGAATTCTTACTAAAAGAAAAAATTTTATTGCTTTCTATATTTGTGTTGCTTTATTTCAACGGCTACTTGATGGAATATTATAATTCCTGACTCCAAGAGAAGCAAAAAAAAAAAAAAAAATAAAAAAAAAATCGGTGAATTCTTGAGTGTTGTAAACAACCTTCTTATTCAACATGCGGGTGAAAGTTAGGGAACAGAAGTAATTATGTCGCTCATCAATGACATTCATCATCTTTTGGTTTCTAATTCAACACATATCAAACTCCTCCTCTGTTTCCTTTTGTCAGTTTGATTGGAATCCTTTATCATTCCCTTTTCCGATACTAATAGTTGATTAACTGTACATACCAACGGAATTTGTATTGATGGAAAGGATTGCTTGTTTCCTGTTTATTTTTTATTTATTTTTTTATGATTATATCATTATAGACATCATGTGTTCCATTATAGAGACTTAAAATATTTCCGATGTTTAAAGAAGATAATGCTCTTTGTCTGCATCATCTTTCAAGGAAATTTTATTGTTGTGTTTTAGTTTGCCCACAACCGATCTCAAAAGATAATAAACCGTTTAGATTTTTTGGGTTAGTGGTGGGTGAGTGTTGTTCCTCTTTATACGGTAGCAAATAGTGAGTACTTGGAATGAATGTTGATTAAAAATTTGAGTCTAGAAGTTAAATACATCAATTTGAGAAAATTTGAAACCACCATTACTTTGAAGGAAAGGTGGTTCTCGGCTATGTTTGCCAACAAATATGTTAAATGCTAATGCCAGTTGGTTTTCAACTGATGGTATATCCTTGATCTATCAGCTAATCGTAAATAAAAATATTGGACAGTTATCTCATTCACGCATTTAAATGAATAATTTCAGCTGTATTCAATAGCGAGGCACATGTTTATCAAGTCCGTTAGATTTCAGATCTCAACTAAAAACAAACGTGTCGTTTTATTTATACATTATATGGAACGGAATGAATTTTGGTTGTTCCACTCATATCAGTATCTTAGGTTTTATTTATTCAGCCAAGAGAAAAATTATTATGAACAGGTTCAAGCATTTCTCGGATAAAAAAAATAAATGCATTTTTAAACGGAATCACAACTATCAAATCCCTCTCATTGTGTCAATAGTCTTTATTGAGGTATATGTATGAGTTCAAGGTATCTAATATAGAGTTTTTAAATAGTATTTCACTAACATTAGGGGCCAAAAGATTGAGTGAGAATATTGAGATATATTACATTTATTGAAGGAGAGCTTCAGGCTTAACCAACGTCAATGTAATTTCAATTTGTTCCAGAGTACAGAGTACAAGCGATACATTGGAAAAGGAAATCCACCAGGTGAATGTATTGGAAAGGTTAAGCGTCCCATCAATGACCAATTGGTTGTAGAGAGGTGGCAAGATATTTATCATCGCTATTGCTAGTAGAGTCGAGAAAAAAAAAGAACTGTGTCTACTCTTACTATATGGAGCATAAATACAAAACTAGTTGTATCGGTAAAACTTAAAAAGTTCAAATTTGTAGCAAATGATTTTATGTTCAATAGGGTAATATAAGAATTTTTATATAGTTTATATATGAAAGATATATTTTAATGCTGTTAGTGTTCCTAAAATATTTCACTTTTTCAATGTGCATTACTTCCCTTGTAGTTTTTTTTATTTCCTTATTTCCTTTCCTCACTGGGCTATATTTCCTTGTTGAGATCCGTGTGCTTATAGCATCGTGCTTTTATAATAATAATAATAATAATAACAACAACAACAACAACAACAATAATAATAATAATAATAATAATAATAATAATAATAATAATAATAATAATAATAATAATAATAATAATAATAATAGATCATATGCTGCAGAACCCATAAGGTAATCTCATTTGAAAATAGTGGTACAAGTAGATAACTATTATATCATTGAAAATGTTGAAATATCTCTCTCCGTCCATCATCATGATGGATATTGATCTCTTCTTTCTGTTGCTTTCTCGAACGGACAAATATAGAGATGGGAAAAAGATGACATTCCTCAATAAGAATATCGTATTTCAAAAGATTGTAAAATGTGTCTAAGATCTTATATTTGTGAAAAAGAATATTGTAAAGCAAGAAAATGGTGTTAAAGATTTTTACTCTCTCTCTCTTCTCTCTCTCTCTCTCTCTCTCTCTCTCTCTCTCTCTCTCATACATGAACCTTGGTATACTTGTAAGAAAACAGATATTTTCTTATAACTGTGTAGATATTGATACTAGGTTGATCATCTTCGAGTATTACTTGAAGAAATGTTATGCCAAAAAAAAATCATAATTTTTTTTTTTTACAGATTTTAAAAATGGTTTAAAAACTAATTATTTGTTTATTATAAAGTAGATTTAATAAAATGGTAATTGTATATGGTATGTCCATTCATTAGTTAGAAAGACATACCTAACGTACTAAATTAACAAAGTTTTTAATCATTCAAATTTCAAGAATTTAAGAACAATTTTCAGGAAATAGTGGCAATAATAATAACTTAGTCTCCCCTATATAATAAAGAACAAGTGACCGGGTCTCTCTCTCTCTCTCTCTCTCTCTCTCTCTCTCTCTCTCTCTCTCTTAATATTATTTATTACCAAATTCAATGATATTTCAGAACCGACTGCCTCAGGCTGTATCTTTAATGCATTAATTGTGCGAAAAATAATTTTTGCTCATTATGGAATTTACTACGATTGAATGATAAAATATAATTAACCTTACAAAGCCCCTACTAACATCATTATATCAAATGGCTGAATTCATTTACTCACGCTTTGCATTCATAAAAGCATTTAATTATCATTACCCTATTAGAGTTAAAGAACTCTTTTCAAGTATTATTTTATACTTCAAATAGGATGTATTACATTGGTTTAACACAAACATGGTCTCTTATTTAAAGGCTATTGGAGATCATTCAAGAATATAAATAACTTTAATAGACTAATGTATTAGATAACAAAATCATATTTACCATGGAACATGCAGTATTATATATGAACACATCATCGGCGTTGCCCATTTTTTAGCCCATATGCGATTGGGTATAAATGACATTAAGAATGAATGAATTATTATTATTATTATTATTATTATTATTATTATTATTATTATTATTATTATATTAGCTAAGCTACTCGTACAATCCTAGTAGGAAATGTTACATGCTATAAGCCCAAGGGCTCCAATAGGGGAAAATAGCCCAGTAAGGAAAGGGAACAAGGAAATAAATGAACTGCAAGCGAAGTAATGAACCATTGAAATAAGAATTTTAAGAACAGTAGTAATAATAACACAAATATTCCATATACAAACTATAGAAACTTAAGAAAAGGAGGAAGATGAATAGGATAGAATTGTGTCCCTGAGTGCACCCTAACGCGAAAGATTCTACCCCATGGCACGAAAACAGGTAAATGTAATTTATCTATGGTAAGTACAATTCTTGGTTAGAGGCTATATGTTAATCTAATAAGAATAATAATGGCTATAGTCACTTAAACAATGTTGAAATGTTGAGTCTGGTCAAACTATAATTGGGGAAAATAGGTAAGATAAAACTGTTCACACAGACCTGCAAACATTTCTACTGGGCTGTCATTGGCTAACTTTTAATAAAAACACTTAAATCAGGAAAACAGGATCTATAGATTATAAATTATCAATATACTTAGTAAAAATATTTTCTCATATATTAGAAAGCATCTGAACTTCTTGTATGAAAGGTCTAATATATATTTGTGATATATTGCAAAATATAAGCAAGATGTTAATACAAATATTAGTTAATATTTATATGAATTCATTATCCATAAGTTTCTATTGATGACTTATTGGTTTTCTTGTCTCATATATTAGAATCTTCAGAGATACCATCACAAACAAAATTTGATGTTATTAGACTCATTGGTTTCTGTATTAGAATGTGTAAAATAGAAATGATGAAGATTTTATAATCAATTACTCGTAATGGCTATTGATTGCATTTTTCCCTCGTTTTTATCCAGACTAGAACAATTTCTTATATTTTTTCCCTTGGCACTAGTATGTTGATAATGTTTGGTATTCTATAAAATATCTCGATGTTGAGTGCTATGTTGCTTTTATTCCGTCTTTTGTTGAAGCCTTAAAATTTACTAAGAAAAGGGAAATATGGTTACAGCATTCCGTTCTTATACTTTTTCATTGTTAGAAAAGCACAACCAAATCCGATATTAAAAAAAAAAAAAAAAAGTCGATGACTTGTTTATTCCTGATTAGGCCATCACAAGTAAAAGTCCTCCATGTTTCCCCTTACGTATATTAGGTCTCTAAGATCATTTAGCTCCGAGTACGTAAGAATTTACTAAAAAAAAAGAATCAAGAACATTCCTTTAATACCGAACAGCTTGATTATAAAAAAAATAAATAAATAAAATAAAAAAATGGAGACTAAGACGAGGAAATCATTTTATTATGTCGAGTTACATAGAAGTAAAGCAAATCATAATATACATCGTTTGTCATTTTATGAATGTATTTAAGATACCATACCATGTTTGAAAGAAAATAGATGGTATGCTATTGTTTGAATGGAGTTGCACGTACCAAAGCGTCCCTTAAGAATAACCCTAGAAATTAAAATCGTAAGATATACAATGTTCCATGCTAAGAATGATATATTTCAGGTTGGCTAGCCATCAAAAGACATATTCTGTTATAACAAAGAGCATAAAATGGTTGTCTCTAGGTTTTTGGTTGATAATGTTTAAGCGATTCATTGAATTATGCAGGCCCTAGAATCGGTTGGGTGGAGGCCAAGCGAGTAATCCATATCAACGAATTTACTTGAAATAGTATTATTGTTTAATGTCTTTTAGAAATCTTGACCTAATGTCAGGAATCAAATATTAACCATGGCGTCTTTTCTAGTAACCATGTTTTATTCTCTTTTCTAAATTCCCAATTGTCTTTCACCATCAAGAATCTGACCGCTTTGCGATTATTTTAGCTTCTTTATCATCATTGTGAGTCTGATGATATCATTTACAAGTTGAGAGTATTATGTCTAATAAAGTCTTTTCAATTCACTCTTTACACTATAATACATATTTTTTACTTATTCCGTATCATCGGTCATTATTTTTGATCACACACGTACAGCACAAAAACACACATATTATAAAGATATATATATATATATATATATGTGTGTGTGTGTGTGTGTGTGTATGTGTTTGCCGATGTATATACACATGCATACATACACACATGCAAACACGCACACACTTACACACACACACACATATATATATATATATATATATATGTGTGTGTGTGTGTGTGTGTGTATGTGTTTGTCGATGTATATACACATGCATACATACACACATGCAAACACGCACACACTCACACACATATATGCGTGTATATATATATATATATATACATATATATATATATATATATATGTATATATATATATATATATATATATATATTGATTGATTGACTGATTGATTGAATGATGCTTTTGACAGTAAGCAGAGTAATGGCAAACTTGATCTTCCTTATTCTAGTTTACCTGAGGCTAAACAAACTATTTTGATAGACCTTTTTTCATAAAGACTGAGTATTTCTTATCTCTTAAGGTATCTGTTATTTTCCTCAAGTTGAAAAGAAGCGGTTCTCTTTGCTTTTGGATTATATAAGGAAAGAACTAGAAAAAAAATAAAAGAATGGAAAAGAAAGCCAAAGCATGGACAAATCCTGAGAAAAACTAAAATACTGGCTGGAAAGGAAACGTGACAGTAACTACAAATTGAAGATCCTAAGAAGGAAACTGTAGTGATGACAATGACAGAACAAAATCAAGTCTGAAGAACACGATATATTCAACGAGTAATAGACGGAGCTTACATCTTGCCAAAGTACAGCAAATGTATGGCCAAAGAAGAAACCATCAACTATATCACCATAGAATATTTAGTGGGTAATGTTCTGTAGAAAATATGAAGTACGATACAGCAACAAATGTAACGAACATCAACCAGAAGCTAGGGTAGAAAATGATCAGGCTAAACTACGCCGGAACTACAATATAAAGACGAACGTGGTGATAAAATCACATAGACCAGACAACACACTGATGGACAAGAGAACGAAAAAACTATCACTCATAGATGTTACAATAAGGTGGATATCAGGAGTGGAAGATGAAGGTAGAAAAATAGAAAAGTAACATGACATATGAACTGAATTGAGAAGGCTATGCTATATGCAGTTAAAAATGGCATCAAGAATCATTACCTAAGTAATTGAAAATAAATTTTGAGAAGGTAGGAACAGAAATAGCCCTAGGATCTGTGCAAAAGAGATTGCTAATTTAAACACCACATATAGTATAGTGAGGAAAATGATGAATACCTAAGGAAGCTGGATGTAACTGGAACACCACACTATAAAGTACAAGTATTTGCAGACGGGAATGATAATAATAATAATAATAATAATAATAATAATAATAATAATAATAATAATAATAATAATAATAATAAAAATAATAATATTGATAACTTTGTAGACAATTCCATCAGATATAAAGATAGTTTTCCGAATATGATAT
>NC_090732.1:27124697-27144697 GCF_036898095.1 Palaemon carinicauda | reverse complement strand
ATGATGTTTCAGGTTTTATCGAAGCCAGAATCTGCCATCACAATTCTGTGCGCTAATACTGCCTAATTAGTTTAGGTAATTTAGAATGAATGAAGTGTACCCAGGTAAGCAAAAGGAAATTTTTAATAGAAAGAAAAAACTTTTATCTTCAAGTACATGATCTCCATTTGGGCTAGTACCGCCGTAGCGCTACAATAATTTGTCATCCACAAAATTATGTGATAACCCTTTGGTAAAGATCTTCCGGTCTCTTTCCAGTTTGAGTTTAAAGTTGGAATATCTAGCGTATTGCACTCCAATAGATTGAAATTAAACAAAAAGTCTTATAACCTGGCATCTATGGAAGTTCAATGGAGCATGATTATGTTGTATAATATAACTGGACTCTTTGTTGAGCCGTGTGACGACATTGATGTTCTATTGTATGATCATCATCAGTAAAACCCCACAATGGGAGGCCATCACCTTTTTGAGCCATTCAATACCATTAACTAAAAGCGGGGCAAAGTTATGGTCCATTGATATGGTATATTATAAGTCTTGTCTCCAGTTTTTAATTCAATGCACTGCCTCTGAATTCCTGAGACATCATCCCTTTTGCACCCGGTGTGCTCCAGCTGAGTTCTATATGTGCTATTCATATAAGATTTAAACTCACAAACAGCAGATTGCATACACAGAGCACAATAAATACCAGAGAAGTTCATCACATTTGGTAAAAGTCCAGCACCTATGTAGAAACCAGTTGGTAAATCACCAACTTTAACAGCAAACGAAGTTTTGAAATCGTTGACACAATACCAGCATGAAGGCAGGACACCGTAACCAATACATGATACTTGCAGGTGATATAAAAAGCCTTCATTCACGGCTCAGCGCATACACAAAGACTGAACCCTAGTATACAAAAGTCTAAAAATAGAATTCCAACCACATAGGAAAATGGACTGTAAGTGGACAGGCGTCAGGACGCTCCAATACACAGACGAACTAATGTGTTGTGATTTTTTTTCTGACAGTTCAGATTTTATTATTCTATCAGTTGATAGCTCACGTTCATATCCTTCAAAATGTAAATTTACATTCCTCTCAATTTTTATCTAGGTATATAAAAAAAAAAATAGTTATTGGCTCTAAAACTGTTGAAAATTTTAGACGACTAATTTTATAACAGAGGCACAGTAGATATATATATATATATATATATATATATATGCAGGTTGAATGGTATCTTGCCACTAGTAGCAAGTATGAAAGTTGAATCAACTACTGTGCCTTGCATAAGCGAGTGCACACTGTCTTGCCCACTTATCATTTCTCATTTCACCCACTTAAAAAATAGTGTCTTAATATGAAAGGACTATACAATGCACAGATTCATGGTCACTTGACTATTTTTGGCTTTTATATTAAACTTCTGTTATGCTTCTTTTCATAAAAAAAAAACAAGATGATAATCAAAATATGACTCTTGCCTTTTCAGAGACGTTGTAGGTAATGGAGAGGTTTTTTGTCTTGCCTAGAAAGTTTCATCACTCCATTCTTTCGTTCTACCATCCTAATTCTTTTCCTGTACTCTCACACATTTCAGTTCGTAGAACTGAGAAAGCCTACCATATTTTAACTTAATGCTATGGTATGGCATTGTCTTTACAACTTTTTCTTTGACATTTTGAGTCTCTCCTTTATAGAGACGCCCTTTAAAAGTGAAGTATATCCTCAAGGAAGACATTTTTTCACATTATGGTCTGATAGGTTAACTCTCTTTTCATAGTCTTGAAACCAATGAAAAGCAACAACTGACTTTAAGAATTTTTTCAGTATTACAATCAGGAAAAATTACCAAGTGATATTCAGTCACGAGGGGTTGTAGGGGCGGTGTTACAAAATAAAAAAAAAGATGCTAAGATCTTCACACCTATGCTGTGGCACAAAAACGATATGTATCACAAAAAATAGTAAAAGAGCTTTTGTTGAATTGTGTTTGTAGATTACATTATGTATGGTAACGTTTTCAACTAAAATGATTTCCTTGCAAGATATTAAAAAAAAAAAAAAATAGATAAATAAATAAAAGAAAAAAAATATGTATTCAACCAATATTTTTCAATATAAGGCGATAGAGGTGTGCAAAATTAGTTTTCAAGAACAATGATATGAAGACAATAAAACTTACTGCCCATTTACCGAATTTTTCCTTATTCGGCATTTTTCCCCGTCTATTGACTGGCCTATATAGGTAAGAAGGTGGAATAAGTGAAAAAAGAGTTTTTGAAATTCCACGATTAACTTTTTAAAGAATTCTGTATAAATCACCAAACTTTATGAATATAATTATTTCATGATTATATCTCTCCAATAAGATGTTCAATGTGAAAATTATCTGAAATTGGGTCATCGGAATAATGAGTATTTTGTTATAAGAGGGTACCGAGCAGAATTAAAAACGTCAGGTGATGAAAGGTGTAATATAGGAAATGAGGATATTCCTTGAGTTTCAGCTACATGATAGAAGAGAAGGACAAGTACAGAACTATAAAGAATGGATAGGAAAGTAAATAATGGAATGAGGGAGAAAAATATGGCAAGTATAGAAGAAAACGAACTTTTGATAAATGAAAACTTATTTACAGTGATGTAACTGCAGAGAGAGAGAGAGAGAGAGAGAGAGAGAGAGAGAGAGAGAGAGAGAGAGAGAAGGGTGGATGCTAAAAGTATCGGATATGAGAATAAATGATGCAAGCTACAGATCTAGACGCATTCCTGGTTCGAGGGGTTAAACATTTTAAAGAATTGTTGACTGTGAGGGATAAAAGATAGGCGTAGCTGAATAATAAAAGACATGAAAATGATAGGCTAAGAGTAAGAAAAAAATTGAAATGATTATCAAAAGTATAAGAAATGAAACTAAGAGATTCAAGAAAAAATCAGAAGTAGAAGGAATTATGAGTAAAAGGCTGCAATGGTAATATGATTGAGTGTCTAACCAGATTTGTAAGATCTGTTCGACAACTTTGATAATAATGTAAGTGCATCAAGATTAAATAGGAATTGATCTGAATCTTTATACCTTTGTATAAAAATCACAAGAATACATATACGGTGTAGCTTATTTCAACAACGTTTGTCTATAATTGCAAGCTTTTAGCAAAAGTGATAGGAAATATTAACTCTTATTAGGTTCTAGCCAAACATCCAAAATTAGCAGCCCCAATTGCGATTAGATAAGATTTTAAAATCTCTCTCTCTCTCTCTCTCTCTCTCTCTCTCTCTCTCTCTCTCTCTTGATTCAGCACATACTATATGATAAACCTATATAACAGCCATTACTAAGGATTTGAGAGCTATTAGATAAGAATGTTGTGTTTTCCTGTTACCTTTTTTTTCACATACTTTCACAAACCTTCTTTTCTAAAGTCCT
The DNA here is from genome assembly GCF_036898095.1 of Palaemon carinicauda. Classification (NCBI taxonomy): domain Eukaryota; kingdom Metazoa; phylum Arthropoda; class Malacostraca; order Decapoda; family Palaemonidae; genus Palaemon; species Palaemon carinicauda. Next base: position 27,141,276 of record NC_090732.1, on the reverse strand, counting down.
ATTATGGTTGTAAGAATATTCATATTATTCTATAAGTTAAAAATGACAGATACGATCATATTTGTCTTAAATAAATTATCCTTAGGTCTCGTAATGAAATGTATCTTTGTTATTTATTGACTAAATGTTTAAAGCTATATTATCAATTTTCCCTGCTTATAGAACACAATATAAAGTTAATCTGACGTTATATGTATCCAGAATATTTTAACATTGTTCCGGTAATAGTAATTAATTCTTTGTAACTAGATCACTTTCAGAAACACAGTTCCTGTCAATACCTTTGTGATATGCATGAAGCATTTTTCCAATATATTCTAACTTTTCTTGAGAAAAATCATATCTATGATGAATAATTAGAACGTTTTCTCTCGCTGTTCCTATCTAATTATTCACTGTTTAATCGATGTCAGAGTAGATGAAGCTGGAAGAACTGACGTTCTTATATCCTCTTATAAATAGGTCACGAGCCGCCACACACAGGCCACTAATGATGGTGTAAGCACAATATAAACAACACCTAAGAATCCTTCGATCCTCTTAAACCTGTCAGTATAAGCTTATGAAAAGATTAGAACATATTAAAAAACATTAGAATGTAAGTAAACACATATATAAATCTATTTGTTGATCGTGCTCTGATATAAATGTTAGTTTCTTTCTCCTACAATATGTAAATACATGCGTAAGGCTGAGAAAGATTGACCATTCAACATCCAGTGATATATATGAATTCTTTTTGGGCAAAAATTATAAATCTTAAGGGTTCCCATGAGTAAATAAACGTAAAAATACACACGAACAGTCTCACAGACAATCACACAAAGATATATATATATATTATATATATGTTTATATATATATATATATATGTATATATATATATATATATGTTTATATATATATATATATATGTATATATATATATATATATGTGTGTGTGTGTGTGTGTATATATGTATATATATACACATACACACACATATATATATATATATATGTATATCTATATATATATGTATATATATATATATACATATGCGTGTGTGTGTAGTTTATATATATATATATATACATATGCGTGTGTGTATTTATATATATATATATATATATATGTATATATATATATATATATATACATATATATATATATATATATATGCGTGTGTGTGTATTTATATATATATATATATATATATTCAATATCCTCTATTTCCTTTATGCAATGGGATGTTTTCTTTTTGCAGCAGTTAAACTTGTAACATCCTGCATTTCATACTAAGGTAGTGAGTTGGCTAATATATACGTACATATATATATATATATATATACTTATATATATACATGTACATATATATATTTATATAAATATATATATATATAATATATATATATATATATATATATTTATATATATACATTTATATATATTCATATATATATATATATATATATATACATATATATTTATATATATACATTTATATAATTCATATATATATATATATATATACATATATATATATATATATATATATATAGATAGATAGATAGATATATATATATATATATATATATATACATATATATAAGTTGTATATATATATATATATATATATATAAATATATATAAATATATATATATATATATATATATATATTATGATGAATGGAAATATTCTAATGCTTTCCAAAAGTCGAAGACAGGATGTATCCGGAAAATCTAAACTCCAGTGAGATTTATAGAAAACAGAAAAAAATGCGTTTATGCTTTTTCATTTATCATTTGGCAACGTCACATGTTTCGAGTTACTTTCTATTCTTAATGTTTTCACGTGAGTCTTCATCAGGGCTATAACGGTTGATTGATTACATATTAACTGTCCTTAATTCGTTTTAGAAATGAACAAAATGACAAATTTACTTCAATCAACAACGCTTTTTCATGTTAAAAACCTAACATATTCCAAATCAAAGTATTTAATATAATGAAAAAAACAAACAGATTTCTGCACTGCGTAGTAAATTTTGTGTATGGGATGTAAAATTCCTTAATTACACTTAAGACTAAATTAAGCCAACTTTTAAATGCCATCTACAATTTTACTTGAAATAGAAAAGCAAAACTTTTTTAATTTTTCTAACTTTTATATGAAAGTGTCAAATAAAAGAAATAAAAAAAAAACTTCACTACTTTTCAAAGAGTTGAGTTCAAAATCCAGTCTTTTAAGGGAGATACTTGGAGTACGCGGGAAAACAAATAGAAACTGAAAAGTAAACACAGGATGTGTAGTGTTTGATATTTACTCTTTTATGGCTATATGACGTATATTGAAAAACGAATTTGTGATTTTTTTTTTCAGGAATCGAGAAAGATTTTCCTCCCATCTGTCTGTAACTACACCACCTACCAGATGGGAAGAAACAACTTGCAAACTAAGTGTGCAAATATTCCTTTTCCGTATTCCGTTATACTAGTAAATGTAGACAAAAAAATATGATTAAAATTTAAATGGTGAGGAAACATAGCGGGTTGAATTCCCAGAGAAAACGTGAAACAGCAAATGAGATATACTGGTAATGTGACGTAATGTACACACAGAATACGTGGAAGTACGAAGTCCAGAGTAAAACAGAAAAAAAAAGAAAAAAAATGGAAGATGTTACATCACCAAAAGCAAACGTACAATTAATTTTACTAAAAGATTCTGATATTAAACTATCAAAACACTTGAAAACAAAGGTATTATCACATAGTCTGGTCTACAGAAGTCATACATATGGTCGGAGAGGAGAAAAATGGAATAGGGATGTGTAAAAAGGGAAATTGTTATAAGATTTTGAATGTTGTAGCGTTAGTAAAGTTTAATGCAACAAAATGTGAGGTAGAGAGTCTGGTTTCTTAGCATTATTACTGATTTTTTAAGTAATAGATCTCAAAGAGTTGTTGTTGATGGGCACCATAGTGATTATAGGAATGTGATATCCGGTGTTCCACAGGGTAGTGTTCTTGGCCCATTACTTTTCATACTATATACACATGACATGTGGTTTGGCCTAGAAAACAAGCTTGTTGCATATGCAGATGATGCTACTCTCTTTGCATCAATTCCATCCCCTGAATGTAGATCTAGGGTTGGTGAATCCCTTAATAGAGATTTAGCTAGAATTAGTGCATGGTGCAAATTATGGGGTATGAAGTTGAATCCTAACAAAACTCAAAGTATGATTGTAAGTAGGTCAAGGACGGTGGTTCCTCAACATCCGGATCTCAGTATTGATAATGTTTCTTTAAATATGTATGACTCTTTCAAAATTTTAGGTGTGATTCTCGACAGTAAATTTACTTTTCAGAAACATATAAGGTCTGTGTCTTCTTCAATTTCACAAAAAATAGGCTTATTGAGAAAGTCTTTCAAGATTTTCGGTGATCAATCTATTCTGAAGAAGTGTTTTAATTCTTTCATTCTACCTTGTTTTGAGTATTGTTCTCCTGTCTGGTTGTCAGCTGCTGATTCTCATCTTAATTTGTTGGACAGAAACTTACGGTCTATTAAATTTCTTATTCCTGATCTAGATATTAATCTCTGGCACCGTCGTTCAATTAGTTCATTATGTATGTTGCATAAGATTTTTCACAACTCTGACCATCCTTTACATTCAGATCTCCCTGGACAATTCTATCCTGTTCGTAATACTAGGCAGGCAGTTAATTCTAATAGCCAGGCCTTCTCCATCACGAGGCTCAATACTACGCAGTACTCTAGAAGTTTTATTCCAGCTGTGACCAAGTTGTGGAATGATCTTCCTAATCGGGTGGTTGAATCAGTAGAACTTCAAAAGTTCAAAGTTGGAGCAAATGCTTTTTTGTTGACCAGGCGGACATAGTCTTTTTATAGTTTATTTATGACATATTTGTTTTTGATGTTGTTGATAGTTTATTATATGACATGTCTGTTTTGACGTTGTTTCTTATTTTAGAATGATTTATTGTTAATTTGTTCTCTTCATTTATTTATTTCCTTATTTCCTTTCCTCACTGGGCTATTTTTCCCTGTTGGAGCCCCTGGGCTTATAGCATCTTGCTTTTCCAACTAGGGTTGTAGCTTGGATAGTAATAATAATAATAATACAGTGGTAAAAGTTTGAAGGATGGGTAGACCCACGACTGTTAACAAAATAAGGGATTACTGAAGGATTTAAACCATTTATATAGTTTTTATAGTTATATAGGAGATATTTGATTTAATGTTACTATTCTTGGAATATTTTATTTTTCCTCAAGTTTCCTCTCCTCACCGTGCTATTTTCCCTGTTGGTGTCCTTGGGCTTCTTGCATCCTGCTTTTCCAAATAGGGTTGTAGCTTGGCAAGTAATAATAATAATAATAATAATAATAATAATAATAATAATAATAATAATAATAATAATAAAAGAGTCTATTGATATACGTAGTAGTCGTCTTTCTTGTCAAGTTATTCAGAATTCTTTTACAAATCTTTAATTATGCAAATACCTGATTAGTGATGCATATTATGATTAACATGGGTGAGAGAAGAGTGAAGAAAGTGGATGCCCGAGAATGTGGTCTTTTTAACAGGATATAGTTCAAATACATATTAAATGCTATATTGGGCTGTATATATTGTATTTAACCCTCTTCCTTCTTCAAGTATTTCTACCAGCCTCTTTCTTAGCTCATTTTTGTACCCTTTCCAAATCCTTCACTTTTCCATATACCCAAACAACCTCAAAATGGCTTACCAATATTTTCCTTGTATTGCAATTTATTAACTTTTATTTCTGCATTAGGATTTCTTATAACAAGTCCATGTTTTCATCGGGATATTCTTTTAGTAACAGTTATTCTTCATTATCTTGGTTGTCTCTTTTTTCAATCACCTTCAATAATGAGAATAGATTCAGTGATTATTAATTTTCCCTTATTGGTGATAAAAGTGAAGTTATCCTATCCATATGAAGAAAATATTGCCTTGGATTTAAAAAGGAATTCAGAGTGAGAGGACTCCATGGTCGAAATTAAGATTTAGTTTTAGTAACATTTAACATTTCCACACAAATTATTTATTTTTTTTTTCTAAAATTTAGATTATATATGAGGCATTCATTATACAAAGGGTTTATCTTCTGTATTCTAGATTTTTTTTAAATAATCATCACATGGTTAAAGAACTATCCATATCTGTCCATGAAAAATATTAGCCCAAAAATCAGACGGGATGTTGGTCGAAATTCCTATTTCCTAACATTAACTTTTATTCGTTACCCGCGAGGAAGCGTAATCCTTACTATCTTGATTAAATACGAAAACCATTTGTGTTTACTAAGGGTTTATAGTTTTATGTTTGTTGTTATTATACATAGAGACGTGAGACGTTAACAATATAGCACGGTTCTATCGTCCACTCTACCAATCAGCGGTCTGGATGCGAGAAGATACTAGTCAATCAATGTTTCTTTATATAATGTGTGCTTGTGTATAACTTACCCTCAGTAATACTCTCTTATAAAATGTAACTCATAGCTGTAATACCAATGTTGATATTCGTATAGCTAAAAAGGTCCTATATTAGCATCGCCAAAAGAAAAACGATGCATTAAATATATGGAAACATTGATGGCCAATACTTAACTTGACACGTTAGTCTTATGCTCTGATTAGCAAAGTTTTCCTTTGCCAAAGAATGTCTGTGGGAGAGACCTTTTACAGGAAAAAGTGTTATTATATAATATACACATCCATTGTTATGAAGTAAACCAGTTATATGTTGCTGTGGATGAAAACATGCACTTGGTACTACACGTGTTTCAAACACGCTCGTACACTGTATCATAACACTATTTCCTTTTTTTTTTACATATTTAACTCTCCTCTTCACTGTTAACAGAACATTTTTAAGCATGCTTTACATGATTATGGCTGTTGGAGTTTTTGTGACGTTTTTACATGAAACCTAGAGTACAGAGTCTCACTTTTTTGCCACCGTGACCCTTGCACAAATTTGTGGCAGGCATTTGCACAACTCGAGTCATGCCAATGTGCAATCTAGTCGTAAACTGGCGTGGAGTATACGTAAACCGGTCGTGACAAGAATTTTGAAATGTTCAAAATTTTGGTCTCGACAAAATTTCGCGACCGGGTCGTGAACTGTGCGCAAACTGTTCGTGAACTCGTCGTGACCTAGTCGGGAGGATGCAGGAGGATGCGTGCCAGTGCGTAGCAATGTGTGCCATGCCACGACTGTCACGAACTGCCATGAATAGTTCACAAAGAGCTCACGTCGAGTTCAAGAGTAGTTGACGACATGTTCATGAATATGCGCACGTCGCAGCGTGGCCGTACCTTCCTACTGCCTTGGTTCCATGTACATCACGCATTGATGGCACGAGCAGTTCACGACTAGTTTACGCAATTCACGAACAGTTTGCGCATAGTATGAGCAGTTCACAATCAGTTCATGAACAGTGCACGAACAGTTCACGAGAAGTTCACGACTGCTGTGCGACAGTAGCGCTCGCGTCGGTGTGGTGGTATATATAGAGCTTCCTGGACACTGCTCGCCATTTCAGAATTCACCAGCATAGAGACAACATGCCTAAAACCAAGCTGACAAAAGGAAAAGGGAGAAGGCCGGAAGCCAACAGGCCAGAGGCAGACACCGCTGATAGAGATAATTCTCCTCAGTCATCTATATCAAGTCTCGATATCGTGATCCCGGAGACACAGCAGGATCCAATCGAACGCCAGAAACAGCCATCCAGTGAGGACGAGGCAAACAGAAAGCAGAAGAAGAGGGTCCCTGTGTCCAAGAAAGAAATCCCCGAATACCGCTGGGAAGAAGAGGAAGAGTTTAAGTTAGCCGACCTTGTGAAGAAGATCCCCCAGCTGTATGACAAGAAGCAAAAGGAGTGGCTCAACGTGGTGGCCAAGAACAGCCAGTGGGACCGACTTGGAGAGCAGCTGGAGCCTCCTGCCACTGCTGCCCAATGCAAGAAGCATTACGAGAACTTGAGAACCAGAGTGGGGATGATTATGAAGAAGGAGAAAAAGAGTGGAGCTGGCCAGCCCCAAAGGAGTGCCCATGATAACCAGATCATGGAGACCTGGAGTTTCCTGATAGAACACATCGTCCGGGGAGAGACAGACCCCAGTGACCAGTTTGCTGTCACAGAGTTAGCTGCAGTGACGGCCAGTGAAGGAGACGATGAGGAAGTAAGGTACACAGGTTCCCACAGCCAAGCATCTACTAGTACCGGGAAGGGCAAGGGCAAGAGGAAGCGGTCCAGCCCACCAACAACACAGACAGCCACCACAACCGCCAACACCTGGGTAACCTAGAGCGACCTCGGTATTGTGGTGCAAGAGGTGAGAATCCCTATGTCTACATGCAGATTGTATTCCAGTTTCCTCTATTGCTTTTGACATAGAATGTGCAATATGTTGCAATGAAATGCTGTACTAAATTGTTACAATGTTTGATGTTTCAGATCATCTCCAAAACAGAATCCTTGGTGCCCAACCACTCGTTCACCAGCCAGCACAAGATCGTACACGATTTTTCATGCCTGCTGGAAGGCCACATGTATGCCATCCCAGAGGACTACTGGCATGAATTCCAGATAGACTGCCAAAACCTTGTACACCGCTATAGGCAGCGGTGTTAGCTCTTCCAGCAGCCACATCAACAACCACGCATGATCTGGCCAGGCCCAAAGCAGCATCAACCTTAGTAGCCCCCTCAGCAGCAGCAGTTCTGGCATCAACCTCAACCAGCAACCTTGCTGGCACTGCCAGAGCAGCAGCAGCCTCAGCAGCACCCTCCAGCCAGTCTGCCATCACCTGTAATGTGGATGCCACCCCAGTCACTACAGTCTTCAGGCCAGTCCTCCTGGTCCCGTACCACGGAGTGGCAACCAGGGATTCCACCTGCACCGTCAGCCACCCTTGTCCAGCCTCCTTCACCAACAACTTCAGTATCGTCAGTCACCCTTGTCCAGGCTCGTTCACCAACACCTTCAGTGTCTTCGCTGTCAGCCACATTCAAGACACCTGTGACACCACTCAGCTTCCCGGTCCTGACCCCGGGGTCCGTCGAGAACAACCTAGAAGATGGCATTTCACCTTCATCCCTCTACACCTCCAAGGAACTCAACACACCATCAGTCCATCGGGTATCCCAACGCAGCGTTACCACAACCAGCAAGGACACTGACTGAGATGAGACACTTCTAAATATTTGTAAATAATTGGACTGTGATACTTTTACATATTTGATGTTTGCTGTTTTCATGTTAATGAAATGCTTTCTTATTTCAAAACACTTGTTTTTCTCTATAACATTAAAATAAAATGAAAGAAAACCCGAAACGAAAAAAAAAATAGAAAAAATAAAAAAGGAAAGAAAAAGAAACCAAAAAATAAAGGGCAACAAAAAACACACGAAAAATAAAAGTTTCTTTTATTTCAAAAATGGAACAACTGTGGATGCAGCTCATGGAGCTACTACCATTCTTTCTTACCAAGGGACAGCACCAGCAGGGGTCATGTAGTAATGTGAAAGGCAATCTCGCTGATCCTTTACATCCTTCTGGGTATGATGGCTGGTTAGAGACAGCAGCCCCTGCAGGTGTCGCTCAGTCCTCCATCCACCAGTGATCAGATCATGTGTGTCCGGATCTTCGCGGTCCACTTCTGAAATTGGGTGTGGGTATCTGATGAGGATGAGGTTGTGCAGGACACAGGTGCACATGGTGATCAGGTTGATGGTGTCGGGTGCTGATGCATTGTCGTCAAGAAGCAATGGAATCTTTGACACAGAATTCCAAAGGCATTCTCAACGACACGTCAAGCACGAGACAACCTGTAGCTATATATGCGTTCTCGTAGGACTTGTGACCGATGGGAAAATGGTTTCATCATCCAGGTTTGGAGAGCAAAGGCGTCATCCCCTACGAATTGATAGGGCACTGGGTGGTCATCATTAGGGAGTGGTTCTGGTTGAGGCACTCCAGTTATTTTCTCTTCTACAGCATCATGCTGGGAACAGTTATTCCATGTTCCTCCATCCGATGCACCACTCTCTCCCCCAATATCCACATAGAGGAACTTGTAGGTAGCATCTGCCACTGCCATCAGTACAATGCTGTGGAAGCCCTTATAGTTGTAGTAGTAAGAGCCAGCATTGGATGGCCTCTTTATGGCGATGTGCTTGCCGTCCACAGCCCTCAGACAGTTGTGGGAATTCCATCTGGAGCTGAACCTGGCAACAACTTCCTTCCACTCCTCTTAAGTTTTGGGGCAGCGTAGCACTTCATCCTTGTAGTCTGCGATGATGGCTTTACACACCTCGGGTATGAACTTACAGATGGTACTTGCTTCAACCCTAAAGCTGTACTGCAGACTTTGATAGGAATATCCAGTGGCTAATAAGCGGAGGGGGCCAGCCAGCTTGAGTCCAACTTGAAGTGGTTCCCTCATGAAGGTAGACTGCTTCTGGAGGCGAGGGGTTAACTTCTCAGCCATCTCTTGGAACAGACCAGCTGCGATTCTGAGGTAATTTTTGTAGCCTCTTTGATCTCCCTTGTGGAGTTCAGTCAGTAGACTCTCATACTGTCCAAAGTCGTGCCTTCTGGTTAAACATTCCTTGACCCACATTTTCCTTTGTGTCTTTCTTCGAGGTGGGGTTGCCTTTTCTTGCTCTTTTGCCTCTGCCTGCCTTTTCTGCTGCTCTTCAACAATGACTAGAGAAGCTTCCAGTTGTAGGTATCTTCTCTTCATTGGAATGATTGTGTCTCTGACATAAAGCATGTTGTCTACTCCAAAGCCAATCCAAAAATGACCAGTGGTTGGAGAGGCCCCGTTTTTATATGGTGTGGCCAAGTCGGCACGACACCGTCCGAATTGCGGAAACTCGTCGTGCCAATGCGGGAAGTGCGCAAACCATGCACAAACTATTCGCAAACTATGTGGGAACTCGTCTTGCCAGTTTGGGTCAATATGGACACGAATGGGCACGTATTCGTGAACTATTCGTGAACTCGTCGTGAACTCATCGTGAACTATGCGTGAACTAGCCGTGAACAGTGTGGGCGTCTCCTAATTCGTGCCCCAAAATGGCACGACTCGCCATGACAAATTCATGGCCGAAAGTCATGCAAGTGTCCGGGTGGCATAATAGGTGAAATGAAGCCAGTTGCAATCACCTCACCTTTCACGTATAACTTAGTGGCTCACTTACAACATTGGTGATCCCTGCAGGACCAGCTCCCTCCAGACTTTCCCCTCACTGCTATGTCTTACTGTTTGAGGATGCCACCCTCCAACCCTGACTTTTCTATAAATGCCACACCCATGAAACTATCACCCCTTTTAAGTAAAAAGACATTCACCTGGTTTCAGCGCAACAAGGTCCAATTTCCATTTAAGGGCGCAACTCATTCAAGCACAAATGTAGACTATGTTCTCGCGGTACTGCTAGAGGAAATTTCCCAGAAATCTCAGATTGGCTTTGTGACTGAGGGCACACCTCAATAGCATACTACACCCTTAAAACATACCTACTAGAGCAGTACTCACTATCACCATCCACCCATATAGCAAACCTTATCAACTGTCTCAAAAATCTTTAGGGGACCGAAAGGCATCACTCGCTGTCAAGGAAATTATCAATATCGATCATCTGCAACATTCCGCAGACAGCTCACCTTGGGAGGTGAACCAACATCCTGCCCACTGAGTATGATACCTACCCAAAACTGTAGGCACTGCCATACCCTATGTTGATATTTTACCCATGAAGGATCTGATGACCAAAGTCGACACCCTTGTGGACCACAATTTTACCACGTTCTATATCTCCATTAACACCTGCAATCATGATAAAGAGGACAACTATTCGACATTAACCAAATATGATGTGAATGCGGTAGGACACAAATGCTCACCCGTGACGTGCCAAAGCAGGGACAAAGCTGTCTTCCACCCGCATAAGCCACCACTCGCTCACACTCCAACCAATGTTCTCTACAACCACGCACTGACGCCATTCGGCCACAGTTATGCTATTACCACTCAAGATTTGGAGCTTCTGCGAAGAAATGTGCGAATGGTCTTCAATGGCCAAGGCACGTATAAGTAGGCCATCGCTTATGGTAGTGGCCTCCTCTCTCACTAATTTTTTTTTCATTTTACATGGAACAGGTACAGGCCAGAGAGTTTTGGTAATCAGGGATGCTTGGCATTCTATTTTACCAAGGCCATTCTCCAGGGCACAACCTAGTCAGTTTAAGTCTGCCGACATCGTCCAAAGATGATGTGGATGAGGTAGGACACAAATGCTCACCTCTTGATGTGATGAAGCCACGACAAAGCTGTCTTCCACCCAGATAAGTCACCACTCGCTCACACTCCAACCAACGACCTCTAAAGCCCCTTACTGACGCCAATCGGCCACAGATATGCTACTACCACTCCAGATTCGGGGCTGCTGCTAAGAAATGTGCGGACAGTTGTCAATGGCCATAAAATGTGTAACTAGGATATTGTTTATGGTAGTGGCCTCCCTTATCACTAATCTTTTCATTTTACATGATGCAGGTATAGGCCAGAGAGTTTTGGTAAACACGGGTGCTTTCCGTTCTCTTCTACCCAGGCCACTATCCAGGACACGACATAGTCTGTTTAAGACTGCCGACATCCGGTTAGTAGCTGCCAACGGATATTCGATCTCCATACATGGATATGAGACCATCACATTATCATTCAAAAGTACCAAATACCATTGGAAGTTTTTCGTTGCTGATGTCACATTGCCAACCATTGGTGCAGATTTCCTCTATCATTTCCACCTCCTGGTTGATGTTGCTTACCAACAGTTAGTCAACGCAGACTCTTACATGTTGACCTCTTCTAGCCATCTCCTCCGACCTCACTCTCTAAATTAGCGAACCCAGGGATGCCTACAACCACCTCATCAAATCAAACCTGAAAGTCTTCATCCCTGAACTTCACCAAACTCTCACGGTTCCAGCTAAATATGGTTTTTATCACCACATCAAGACAACAGGGCCCACATTGTTCGCTAGATACAGGAGTCTGGCCTGGATCGTTTGGCAGCTGTTAAACAAAGGTTTGTCGAAATGAAAGAAAAGGGCCTTTCCCAAAATGCCTCAAGCCTTTGGTCATCACCCTCATACATCTTTTCCTAGAGGAAAGAGGGCTTTGCCATCCATGTGGGGATCATAGGTGTCTGAACATGCAGACAGAACCAAATCACTAACCCCTCCCAAACATCACCAACGTGAAATTGTACTTACATAAAGCGAATATTTTTTTCCATATTTGACCTCCTGAAGTGGTATTATCAGGTGCCCATGAAAATGGAAGACATCCCCAAGACCGCCATCACCACCCTTTTTAGTACATACAACCTCAATTACTCCTTTTTTGCCCTTCCTTATAGTGGGGCCACTATCCAACGCCTCATGGATGGCATCATAGGGGACCCTCGTTCTGTGTATGTTATGTGGACGACATACTTATTTCTCCCATGATCTGTGCATTGTTTTCAACCACCTACAACAGAACGGTCTTATAGTCTGGTACGATAAGAGTACCTTTGTCTCTAATGAAGTATCGCTCTTAGGACACCGTATCACTCCTAAAGGAGTCCACACCCTTCTTGAGAACTAGCAGTCGTTCAGAACTTCACCACGTCCTCGATCATCAAATCACTGCAAGAATTCTTGGACATCATCAAATGTTAACACTGTTTCTTGCCAGTCTTCGCCACCACTCCTCCCCCCTCTATGCCTCCCTCAAGGGAAATTCAAAACACGTGAAGTGTGGTCCCCTTGAAGAGGCAGCCTTTTGCAATGCGAAGAATGACCCATTAACTGCTGCTGCTCCCACATTTCCTGTGCCACGTCCCCATTTCTTTCTCTCTACTGATGCCAACAACATCGCTATTGGTGCAGTATTCGAGCAGGTGGTCAATGGCTCACCTCTCCCATTGGCCTTATTCAGTAGAAAACTGTCCAAGGTGGAATCTGGATACCCTACCTTCGACCGCTAATTGCTGGCAGTGAACTTGGATGTCCATCATTTTCACCACTTCTTAGAAGGTAATCCCTTCGTCATTCTCCTGGACCACAAGTTTCTGGTGTATGTCATCATTTGACAGTCCGGCCATCAATGCCAACATCTCTCTGTCGTGGATTAGTACAATTGCACACTTCCCTTGGTATGTGAATCCCATTGCCGATGCCGTGTGACGAAACTCACTGGCTGCCATTCACAAAGTGTTGACTTACAATGCCTTGGCAGAACCCCAACGAAAAGATCTAGAGTGGCAAGCATATAGGATATCCTGCTCATCCCTCCGTTGGAAAGGCATTGCCCTCAAAAACTCCAAGGCCTCCCTCCTCTGTGACATTAGTATATCAAGACTATGGATACCTGCTCCCATGCACTGACAGGTGTTCAATTTCATTCATGTTCTTTCACATCTATCTCACCGATATACTGCACAGCTACTGAAAACAAAGTTCTTTTGGCATGGCATTGCTAAGAATGTTAAGGATTGAGCACACACATATTCAGGAGTGAACACCTTTCTTCAACCTCGGTGTCGTTTTGCCGACATTCATGTCAGTGTAGTAGGTCCCCTACCTACATCACAAGAATACCGTTGCCTGTTTACTGTCACCAACTGCTCCACTCATACTGTATACAGATGTATATATATATAAATTTATATATATATATATATATATATATATATATATATATATATATATATATATATATATATATACATATATATATATATATATATATATATATATATATATATATATATATATATATATATATATATATATATATATATATATATATATATATATATATATATATATACATGTATGTGTGTGTGTTTGTGTGTGCGTATATATGCAAAAAATAAGTCAGTGTGAAAGTGCATATGTTCTATAACATTCATTACTTGACATGATTACCGAGCCAATCAAATATATTGTATTTACCCCATGCTAGTATTACTTATTCTTGACTTTCTAGCAAATTTGAGGCAGAGAGAGAGAGAGAGAGAGCGAGAGAGAGAGAGAGAGAGAGAGAGAGAGAGAGAGAGAGAGAGAGAGAGAGAGAGAGAGAGAGAGAGAGAGAGAGAGATGGGGCAGGGGGGCGGGGGTGATTGCTGAGGTGGTATCTGATATTCGCCATGCCTGGTGTTGGCGTCAGCTTTTCACATGTTAAGCCAAAGGTCCATCATTCTATGGCCACGGTGAAGGAATGCGTCCTTCTGTGATAAAAGAGCGGTAGTTGTTAGGCAGAGGTTAAGGCCTAGTCCGGAGAAGTCTTTGGTGCTTGAAAGTGTCGACTGTTTTGCATCCGTTTTTCCACCAGTAACTTTGAACATTATGACGAACACTTTAAGAAAAAAAGATCTAGTAAAACTCGTGTATAAGATACGTAACTAATTTTATGGGTAGAAAGACTTCATATGGCTTAATATATCTGTCATTGTTAAACATTTACCATATTCAAAAGCGTGCATTGTGAAATCCCCTTTGATAAAAACGGTGGAAAAAAATGTAATTTAAAAAAGTGCAAATTCATTTACCTTGCAGTTTCAGTTCTTCACTATAACCCGTTTTCCTCGAAATTACAGTATAGTTTTCCATTTGCTGTATCCAGGAATATATAAAGTAAGTGAACGTTCTTATTCTTTTTCTAAGGCGGGGACAGTTGAAATAGTTTCTTAAATAGAAAGATAGACAGACAACGTGGGAGAATAATTGAATAGAGCTAAGAGCGATAAAGTATTAAAAACTAAACCGAATGTCTAAGATCACGATATAAGCATTATAACAATTAATACATCTATGAAATACATATGATGCTGATGTAGTAGCTGAAGATCCTAAGAATATCTGTTAATGCATTTGGATCTTTCTCGATGTTAGGCAAAAACTTTCCGTCTTGTTGTGCTCGCGTTTTCATGTTCCCTTTGTTGGTATGTGACCTAGTCCCTTCAGCAAGTTCTTTTGCCAAAGTTCTTTTGATAAAGGAAGTGGAAGCTTCCGAAGAGAACGCCACCCAAGAAAGCTCGGGGAAAGCATTTAAGCAAAGTCAATAGATAAAGGATTTGCTGGATTTTATTTTTCTTCCAGACCGAATCTCTTTATTCATTTATTTCTATTCATATGAAGGTCATTGGATTGCTTTTACATGCTAAATTTTCGTTGACGTGTCTTACATAGAATACCTTTGTAAATCGTACTACATATTCTCCCTTTGATTAAGAGAGTTAACGCAAAAATGGATAATAAGAATGTCAAAGAATTTAAACCAAAAATAGGTAAAGTTATAAACTTACTGTATTGTTTTAATTTGAAATATGACTAAAATGCAAACAATAATTATGTTTGGCGTAAATAAGAAACAAACAATTTACTGTTTTGGGCTAGTATTAAATGGACAATGTTATGGTCATGGGCAAGTCAATGGTCCTACGGTTGCAATCATCCTTGCAAAGCTGAGTAAAAACTGTTAATGTAGAACACCGACCTTATTATAATGATTATCTTAATGCAAGCAAAATATAACCTTCGCTATCCTTTTTTTCTCTTCTTTTCTATTTACACGGTAACTAATTACATAATTAGTGACCCAATTCAATAATAAACCTGCAGTAGACAGTCTCACATAAATGTTCAGTACATCTTTTGCAAAAGTGAATATTCTATATATCTAAAAAATCACTGAAACATCATGAACCATTGCATATAAACTAAACAAATATGCAAAATATCGGAGTGATTCGATGTGAGAGTGTGCCTGTTGAAAATCTGTCTTAGAGGATTGTTATGGGAAGGCAGAATATATGTGCCAATATATAAGAAAAAAAAGTGAATTGTAAATAGTAGGTTATAAATAGTAGGTTGAATGGATCCTGTTTATAGACAGTACTGAGATGATTATGAAGAGTGAAAAGACACTAAAGATGGAAATTATTAGCAAGAGTAGAAATTTAAGAGTAAATATCAGTAAGTGTGAAGTTTTGGGACTGGGAAATGCAAAGATACTTGAATTGTCTGTTGAAGCCATTATGGGAATGTATGAAGAGAATGACGAAAAAAATCTCTCGTGAAAGTGTTGCATGGCTATTGTAAGTAAAAATATTGGAGACGTTGTCTAACAGTTTGTAAATAACTGTTGCTGTAACCCGGAAACTCAGCCTTGAACCATTCTCATCCAGGGTTCTGTGGAACCCTATGGTTCCGTGAACGATCACCAGGGGCTCTGTGAAAATTCCTATTTTAATTTCCTTATACTCTGTTTATAAACTATTTTCTTCGTTTAACATACAGTTAGAAATTGCTGACATGACATAAGGTGCAATATATCTCTTCCAAACTTTTCTAAAGGTACGCTGTTGAAAAGTAAAAAAAAAAAAACTAATTTTAATCGGAAATTCTCCGTAAAAAATAAACGGTTCTCAGCCGTATTTTCAGAAATACATACGACCGTAAATTTTAC
>NC_090732.1:27114697-27119697 GCF_036898095.1 Palaemon carinicauda | reverse complement strand
ACATATGCAAGAGAACCTTCCAATTCACTTAGTTCCTCGAGTAATATTCCTGTTCCATTAAAAGTTAACAAAACAAACAGCGATACTAACTTTCAGTTATTACTGAATCGTGCGTTCTAGAAGAATGTGATTGCTGAGAGAGAATATGTTAAATTGCTAGACAAACGTTTAAGTATTCAATATATTAAAAGCTCATCTTAAATCTAATGGAGGAAAGGTCTGATACTAAGATTATATATTCCATTTATTTGTTGTTTATATTTTTCTTTTCGTAAATTGCTTTATTTTTTCTTTCATTATGGATTTTTGCATTTCAAATTTTCATGCTTTATGCTTTTTTACAATATTATTTTGCCAAGTATGATTTTGTATTTTTCTGGTTAATTCTTTAAATTGAAATAACAGCGTCCCTCTATTTTGAATTTTCAAAGAATGCCTTTGGTATTCTTCGGTTTAAGATTTTTGTTGGTGATGTTCTTATCTTTGGTTGTTGGGGAATGTGATCAATTGTTCTTCGGACCTAGAAGTGTACCAGAAATGGCTGAGGATCATATCTAAGTTATTGAACAAGTTTGAGTTAAGATGGACATTTGTGTCATTCTAAATTCATAAAACAGTGTCTTAGCATGAAAAGATAAATACAAATCAGGTATGCTATGTTAATTTCATTAAATGGTATTAGGAACTCTCTCGAACATATGAGGTTAAATAGTGAATTCATTAAATTTAATCAAAGTTCATGACATGTTTGAACAGCAAAATTCTCAAGCATTAAAAAAATTTTAACGATTGGGACAAGACTTTTTAAAAGATAAGGAAAAATAACACAGCGTGTTTAAAACCTAGAATTCTAATGATGGGGGAATTTTAATCCCGCATTTTTTATTTTTTTGGTTACTGCTTGAAGTTTGTTACCAACTCGTTAAAATTCGCGGTAGCTTCATCTTTCTAATTGTCTTCGGGTGAAAGGCTTTGTTGAATCTTTGGCAGGATCATATCATCGAGTAGGTAATGTCATCTTATCATCTCATCTGGGCAACTTTTATAATCTGCTTATCTTCTATTGCCCGTGTTGTTATGATAGTTAAGAATTCCGTACCTTGTTAGTGATAGTTAGCTACAAACTATTTACTGATACTTACGGAGTAAAGGAAATTTGTCAAAGAAAATTACTGGAAGTAAGGCGTTTTCTCCTGAAGTTTAGAAGTATTGATGAAAAGTAAAAAAGATATATATATATATATACATATATATATATATATATATATATATATATATATATATATATATATATATATATATATATATATATATATATATATAATGTTTTCGTACTCTTTAAAAAGTAAAGAAAGTGAAAATGAATTGGACAATGGTGATTATGATATACTGAATGACAGCGATTATGAAATATTGGACGAAAACGTTGAAGACACAAGCTATATGTCACAGTCAATAGAAAGTGAAATTAGTGATGAAGTTGAAAAGTTTAGGTTTCTTTTAAAACCTTTACACATCAACCTCTCAACCGAAGAAGCCCACCCGGTGTGATCCCGACTCTCTCCCTTGCCAACAAAGATGTCTGTACCAGATCCTAGTTAATCTACTATTGTTAATGACTCTCCTGCCTATATCCATTTAACTTCACCATTAAAAAAAAATAATAAAAAAAAAACAATAAATAAATATATAGATAAATAAATCATGATGATTTTGATGATTGGTGAAGTTATTCATGAAATATTACAGTGGAATAGCAAAAGTATTGAATCTGGAGTTACACTCTATCGAAAGTAGACAGCAACAATCAGCCAAACAGAACCGGATGAGGTGAAGGCTTTCCCTGGTATATAGAATTTGATATTTAGTGGTTGTCAGAGATACAAACACTTATCAATAAAAGAAATTTGGAATCCTCAAACTGGATCATTAATGTACCGGGCTGCTGAGCTAGAAGGTTACTTCAATTTTCTTCCTTATTGTTTACGATTTAATGACAAAACTAAAAGATGGAGAAGGCAAATACATAAAGAATTTTGCCCCAATTAGAAAAATTTGAAAGATATTCATCACTTCTCTAGTAGTTTACGTATTTCCTTATTTCCTTTCCTCACTGCAGGGCTATGTTCACTGTTGGAGCCACTGGTATTATAGCATACTGCTTTCCAACTGGGGTTGTAGCTAATAATAATAATAATAATAATAATAATAATAATAATAATAATAATAATAATAATAATAATAATAATAATAATAATAATAACCTAATTGCTATGTTTTTAACATTTGGTTATATAGAATTGTAAAATAGTTAGTTAGCAAATATTTTTAATCCTGAATTTAATCTACTGAGGGAATTATTTTTGCAAAAATTAGTATTCAATTTTAGAGTTTTTACTCCTAAGAATATTTGTATTCGGGATATTCTTGTGACAAGACTTCATTACTGCTGTTTACCTGAAATTATATTAGTTTATTAGTATGATGTTTAACTGTCATTCTCGTCGCTAACTTGTTGGACGTAATAACTGATTACAAGTTTAACCACTGTATAATTTATCAATAAAAGAAAGAAAAAAATACTTCATTGCATTAAAACTTATTTATTCCATATGAAGACGATCCTTCACTCTCGGGGTCTCGTGATTTGGACTGACGTGTCTTGGCGTCGTAAACAAATAAACGATACAAAATGAATAATCGAGCATCAACGTAAACGATTCTAATCTCAAATGCATTACAATTCAAGAATTATATTAAATTTTTAGCAAATCTATGAAGGATTCAATACTTTATAATATACGCTATAAATTATGATTTAAGTGAAAACATGTTCTATCAATGAAATCTCATACAATATCACTTTCGGTACATGTAACGCTATGGCATTACAGTGCACAGTTTACATTATACATAAAAAGAATCTAACCATACCATTGTAATTTTGGAGAAATGAGAAATGGGATATCTCATATTTGAATATTTCATTCATCATGGTATACGGATTTTACATTTTTGTACAACTGGGTTTTCAGAAAATGACATATGAATTGTGGTAAACAACATCTCGTAAATTGAAATGACTGATATTATCTATATATCTTTCTTTCTATAATATGAAATCAAATAAAAATAAACACTGATATTAATATAAAGTTTTCTTCCTGATACGGAGGGAAAGTGTATAGTAATATAGTGAAATTTCCCTTTTTTCAGATAGATGGTGATTTCTTTTTTAGAATTACATATATTTTTGTGATGTATAAAGTATTTTTATTTTACCATTCATAAATCGTTATATTCTCTTCACTATTAAGTATATCATACCTTTAGGATTAGAATAACTTATTGTTAGGCATCATTATTACTCAATTATTAGTGAGAAAAAAGATTTCTACTTGCATCACTTTTGAGAACTGGTAAATCCTGTTTTGACTGATATATTAGTAAAATATTAATTAGCAAATATTCATGATTTTTCTTTTTATTTTCTTTTATAAAGAGGTATTTTCGATATAGAAGTACAAGAGTAGAGTAGAATAAGAAAAACATACGAGATTAAATTATTTCGTTTAATCTAGTAAATAGAATTTTTTTTTTTTTTTTTTTTTTTTACATCCAGCATTAAAATGAAACTGCACTTAATGGCAAGGGTCGTCAAAGTACAATTCTTCACCACCTTTTAGAATGAAGGGAGAAAGTACAAATGTTTTGGTACTTTTACTTTCTTTGTTCCTACTAAATCTATGAAATCTGACTTGAAATGATGTTAAGGAATATGACAGGCACTTCCTATCGTTATTACAACATAAAAGAAATGTACTTACTTCTCTTGAAGTCATTGATATAAAATAGAAAATTGAGGTATAGTAAGAAAGGAAAGTAATTTGCATAGCTGACTCACAATCAGCATAGAAGGTACCATTAAAATGATGAGGTGTTTCTAAAATGTTCGCTTTAACATTTCACGGAAGGAAGTTTATTTGGGATGAACCACAGTTGCTTCGACGGAGTTTCAAATTTGTAACCTTGACTCAAAATAAAAAGGAATTTTAGGCTGTTAAGAACATTTCACAATGCGATTCAAGTTCCTGATTATTAATACTTTGATGTATGATATAAAATTTAGATATTTCCATCCAAAACTGATTGTTATATATACTTGGGTATCCAATAACAAATTAAACGGTAGATGATAAATTAAAAAAAAAAAAAAATATATATAATTAGTTACCCCGTTTAGACAATGAGGCTTCCATTCACGCAATTCCCATTTACGTATGACTGTATACAAAGAGAAAAAACAGACTTGGAAACACTGAAGGCAGATAGTTGGGTCGAAAAAAGCAGTACACAATTGAGCAAGCCCTCTCACCGCAGCACTTCGAAAGACAGCATTCAAAGCAAACGACTCTAATGCTCTACTGACACGTGAGCGAACACACTGACAGCTTCAATAAATCTCACAACAACAACAGAAAACGTTTACACGGTTCAGAGGATTACAGGCTCACTCAAAAAATGGAAGAAAAGAATTAAACACAACAGAAATCTAAATACACTCGAAAGACAAGAGATAATAACTGCAGCAATTCTCTCTCTCTCTCTCTCTCTCTCTCTCTCTCTCTCTCTCTCTCTCTCTCTCTCTCTCTCTCTCTCTCTCTCTCTCAAATCAAAACTTGAAACTGATTATAGTTATAAGTGTTCCATATATGTTTATCTTGTTCACAATGATACACCCTGTTATTATTATTATTATTATTATTATTATTATTATTATTATTATTATTATTATTATTATTATTATTATTACAAAAAAATCTAGAAACAAAATATGCTAAAACTCGTGACAGACGAAAAGATATCACAATATCTTTGAATATTGACAACAGAACGTGACCTTGATTATATGAGTGGGACAATTTGATATTGAACTGGCCTTTTGGAAAGAATTTAAATCTCTCTTGAAAATAGCTTTTTACAAAAATTGAAATCTAGTG
>NC_090732.1:27102197-27104697 GCF_036898095.1 Palaemon carinicauda | reverse complement strand
TACAACTTTCACTGCATTTGCATCTCGGTAGAATTTTAACAAATACAGGGGAGAGAGAGATAAATGGTTCAATAATAATAAGAGTTACCCTAAATAGAACTAGAACAATAGGTAAAATTACTTCAAAGGTAAGGCTCAGAAAAAGGAAACTATCTTGGATATTTTGAATCTAGGGAAATTTTTCATCAGCGAGGAGTTAGGCAAACATTTAGATAATGCAATTATTTTCAGAGGGGTGGTCATGTAGAACAGGATTTCTGGCAGAAAACCAGTAGCAGAACAAATTGCCCGAAAATACCCCCAATATCCTTAACCTACACCTCCCGTAGAGACAAAATTAATACAGAGGTAGAGTAACCTTACAATGATTAACAAGCATATCATAAAGTATGTGAGGAAAAAAAGGAAATTCAAGCTGGGGATGATAGCATAAGTAGTAAAGGTTCCTTCCGGTTCCCAAAAGGTATGTAAGCAGAATATTCATCCTATGATCAGCATGTAGGGCATCAATGATTACCCGAATTAGTCTACAGATAGAAGGAAAAGAATGATAAAGTTTATTAGACTCTGGTATTACAGTTAATATATCAAGACTTTGAACATTAATTTCTTCTTTACTTGCTTCCATTTCATCATGTAGCTGGGAGTACTATCTTATATTGCTAAACTAAAATCATCAGATTTTTTTTTTTTTTCTAATTACCAACTTCGTTGTGAAGGTTATGTTTTATTAGGTGTATGTTTGTATATCTGTTTGTTTGTGTGTGATTCGTTGAACTCCAAAAATATTTTACCGAATCTCATGATATTTGTGGGGATGATTGGCCATGAAACAAGGAAATTTTGATTAAATTTTCTGACTGGTTAGGGCGAAACTCACAGCCACGGTCAGGAAAAGTTAAAACAAATCACCAAACTCAAAAACCCTATGACCAAATGACATGAATTAGGTGGGATGATTGACCATGATCCAAGGATAATTTGATTAGAGTTTGAGAGATATTGGATCAAAGGGTAAGGTAGAGTTTACGAAAAAGAATAAAATGTCTTTTTGTTATATGTTGGTAAATTTTTTATCCAATTTTCATGAGACTAGTGACATGATGTGCATAATTCAGTTGCCTATTTTATGATATAAAATGTGATATAGGGATGTCAATACCCTTGTTTGTGTATACATATTTGTTTTTATGCCTATCTCTGTGTTTGTAATTCACATAACCTGAATACTATTTGGCCAAATTTCATGTAATTCAGTGGGATTAGATTTACGGGGTGATTTGGTTAAACGTCAAGGGCAAGGTCCTAAAAAATTCAAAAAGGTGCTTTTTACCATATTGATGACAATTTTTATCCGTTTTGCATGAAATTTGTGTCAAAATTTGCATAATTCAATTGCCCGTCTTATGATATATGTTTTGGTAGCGAAGGTCCAAGGTACGCGCTCTACTCAGTGCTAATTCTCTCTCTCTCTCTCTCTCTCTCTCTCTCTCTCTCTCTCTCTCTCTCTCTCTCTCGTGTGTGTGCGAGAGCATTAACTAAATCTTTGTATCCAGTGGTTGCAGATCCATTCGTTATTCGTGTTAGGAAATGGATGGAACTCGTAAACCTCTTCTATATATATCAAAAAGTATCAGATAATTTTCAGCTTTACTGATTGTTTTTTTCTATCCCATTCCCTGTCATCTTATCACCATGAAAGTATTATTCTTCCCTGAGTGCTGTTTCAACGTTTCCTTTGTACAAATCCTATGTTTTTATACATTGCTCTGTAGTTCATTGTCCGTATATCCTATCAGTATTTCTTTAGTCACTCCATATCTATATACAGCTTTTTTTCTATCATAAATCCATCAACCTCCCATGTTTTTTTTTTTCGACCTTTCCTTATAATTGTAATTCTAGAATATTTGAAAATATCCATAGGTATATCATGATCCCTTTGATATCACTCCTGCCAGTCGCTCGAGATCTACATATTCATAGATAAGTTTTGGTTTCATCACAGACATTCCTATTCATTTTCAATAAATTGGTTTTGATAACATGCATATTCAAAACCTAACAAATTGCCTCACTACCAGTTATGCCTTTAGCGTTTTCAAGTTCAGAATATACCTCATGATTTTATTTTAAATTACACTTTTCATATCTGTCATAATAATCGAGTGAGTCGTCCACTACCACCGTTTTCTCTTTCTCTCACAATTCAAACACAATTATCGTACAACATCCTCCAAAATTATCGTATCTAAAAATAACCAAATGATAAAAACATTCTACTAATATATTCCGCTGGAAATGACCATTGACATTTCGAGTACAGAACACGAATACGAAAGACTTATTTACAAAGTCGAAATGAGGTCTCGTTTCTATAGGTATAGAATGTGAATGATATGAATAAGTATATTAATTCCTTCTCATCATAACGTCTGAAAGCGGTAGGCGGTATACCTATAACCGATGTTTTTAACTTATCTCTAAGGTAGCTTACAGT
>NC_090732.1:27092197-27094697 GCF_036898095.1 Palaemon carinicauda | reverse complement strand
AGAGTGTTCTACAATAATATAACTCAGTCGTTCCCAACCTGCCTTTGAGTTCACAACCTTACTCGGCGCCGTCACATTGGTGACCCCGGAAGTCGACTCGCTCCCACTGCCTTCCACCCCCACCTCCCTCGCCCCTCCATCGTTGGTACTATGACGAAGACGGACTCTACTACAGCAGTTGGCGCTGCGGCTGCCCCATTGAAACTTTCACCGTTCGCCACTGGAGTGGCGTTTGCTTTGTTTCAACGCGCAGAAGTCCACTTCCGTATCAGGGGCGTGACTCGCTCAACCACCAAAGCGGATTATGTTCTCGCGGCGATACCCGAGGACACCTTCCCAGAAATATCCGACTGGCTTTGTGAACAAGGAGACACCCCAATAGCGTATGACGCCCTCAAAACATACCTTCTGCAGCAGTACTCGCCGTCGCCAGCCGCCCATATAGCAAAGCTTTTTCAGCTCTCGCAACAACCGTTGGGGGACCAAAGGGCTTCGCTTGCCCTCAGGGAAATGACCAGTATCGCTCGCCTTCAACCTGCCGCAGACGGCTCTCCTCGTGAGGTGAACCTACTTCGTGCCCTTTGGATACGCCGTTTACTCGAACCTGTACGCGCTGCCATACCCGATGTCGATAGTTTACCCATAAAGGACTTGATGACCAAAGCCGACGCCCTTATGGACAGCCACTTCAAGACCTCCATCAACGCCTCCACCCCTGACGACGAGGATGCCTATTCAACATCAACCAAAGCTGACATGAATGCCGTAGGACATACACGCCTACCCCGTGACGTGCCGAAGCGGCGACAAAGCCGCCCACCACCCACCAATCGCTCGCGCCCCAACGAACGACCTCTACAGCCATTTACTACCTCCCATCCGCCGCAGTTTTGCTACTACCACTTCAGATTCGGGGCAACCGCGAAGAAATGTGCCAAGGATTGTCAGTGGCCAAAAAACGTGTAAGTAGGCCATCGCTTGTGGCGGTGGCCTCCCATGTTTCTATTATTTTC
Source organism: Palaemon carinicauda (assembly GCF_036898095.1). Classification (NCBI taxonomy): domain Eukaryota; kingdom Metazoa; phylum Arthropoda; class Malacostraca; order Decapoda; family Palaemonidae; genus Palaemon; species Palaemon carinicauda. Next base: position 27,093,684 of record NC_090732.1, on the reverse strand, counting down.
TTTTTACAGGATGCAGGAACGGCCGTGCGATTTTTGGTAGACACAGGTGCTTGTCGTTCTCTTTTGCCAAGGAAACTCTTCAAGGCACAACGTAGTCTGTCTACATCTGCTGACGTCCGCTTAGTAGCTGCCAACGGATCTGCGATACCCACCTACGGTTACGAGAACCTCACATTATCGTTCGGAAACGGTAAATTCAATTGGAAGTTTTTCGTTGCTGACGTCACAATGCCAATCCTCGGTGCGGATTTCCTCTCTAATTTCCACCTTCTGGTCGATGTCGCCCACCGACGATTGGTTAACACAGACTCGTACTTGTCGACACCTCTTCAACCCGCCCCCTCTAACCTCGCTCTCCACATCAGCGCACCCACGGATGCCTACGCCCACCTCCTCACGTCGTACCCAGAAGTTTTCCGTCCAGAACTTCGCCAAACGCCCACGGTTCCTGCCAAGCACGGTATTTATCACCATATCAAGACGACGGGACCCCCAGTCTTCGCAAAATTCAGTCGTCTATTATCACCGTTTTCTGCCAGCCATTGCCGCCACTCTTGCTCCCCTCTACGCCTCCCTCAAGGGCAAGCCAAAGGACCTGAAGTGGGGTCCCCTTCAAGAAGCAGCCTTCTGCAATGCAAAGAAGGCCCTATCAACTGCTGCGGCTCTCACTTTTCCTATCCCACACGCCCCTCTCCTTCTCTCCACCGATGCCAGCGACGTCGCTATTGGTGCAGTACTCGAGCAGGTGGTCAAAGGCTCGCCACGCCCATTGGCCTTCTTCAGCAGAAAACTGTCCAAGGCAGAATCGGGTTATTCTACCTTCGATCGAGAATTGCTGGTGGTGCACTTGGCTGTCCGTCGCTTTCGCCATTTCTTAGAACGTACGCCCTTCGTCATTCGCACAGACCACATGCCTCTGGTGCACGCCTTCACTCGACAGTTTGAGGCCTGGTCCGCCCGTCAACGCCGACATCTCTCCGCCGTGGCTGAATACAATTGCACCCTCCAATACGTCCCTGGGAAAATGAATCCCGTTGCCGATGCCCTGTCAAGAAACACATTGGCTGCCGTTCAACTGGGATTGGATTACAACGCCCTAGCTGAAGCCCAACGACAGGATCCAGAGTATCAACCTGGTACGACATCCTGCACATCCCTCCGTTGGGAAGATTTTCCCCTCGAAGACTCCAACACCACACTCCTCTGTGACCTCAGTACTGGTAGACCGCGACCTTGGATTCCTGCTCCCATGCGCCGACAGGTGTTTGATTTCATTCACGGCCTTTCACATCCCTCGTGCCGTTCTACTGCACAGCTGCTGAAGGCAAAGTTCATTTGGCACGGCATTTCTAAGGATGCTAAGGATTGGGTCCGCGCTTGTACTTCTTGCCAAACTTCCAAAGTACATTGACACACGGATTCAGGAGTGGGCACCTTTCCTCAGCCTCAGCGTCATTTCGCACACATTCACGTCGACGTTGTAGGCC
>NC_090732.1:27084697-27087197 GCF_036898095.1 Palaemon carinicauda | reverse complement strand
GCCCATGATATTTCAGGTTTAATTGAAGCCAGAATCTGCGAGCTCAATTCTGTGCCTTAATTCTTACTAATTAGTTTAGGCAATTCAAAATGAATGAGGTGTACCCAGGTAACCAAATGAAATTTTCAATAGACGGAAAAAGCTTTTATCTTCCAGTACATGATCTCCATGGTGGCTAATACCACCGTAGCGCTACAATAATTTGTCATCCACAAAATTATGTGATAACCCTCTGGTAAAGGTCGTCCGGTCACCTTTCCAGTTCGAATTTAAAGTTGGAATATCCAACGTAGTGCACTCTGATAAATTGAAATCAAACAAAAAGTCTTATTACCTGGCATCTAGGGAAGTTAAATCGAGCACGATTGTGTTGCATGGTATAACTGGAATTTTTTTGAGCCATATGACGACATTGATGTTCTATCGTATGATCATCATCAGTAAAATCCCACAGTGGGGAGCCATAGCCTTTTTGAGCCATTCAATGCCATTAACTAAAAGTGGGGCAACGTTAAGGTCCACTGATATAGTATATTATAAGTTTTGTCTTTAGTTTCTAAATTAATGCACTGTCTCCGAATTCCTAGGATATTATCCCTTTAGTACCCGGTGTGCTCCGGCCGTAGTTCTGTATATGCAGTTTATATAAGATTTAAACTCACAAACAGCAGATCGCTTACATAGAGTATAATAAATACCAGAGAAGTTTATCACGTTTAGTGAAATTCAAGCATGTATGTAGAAACCAGTTGGTAAATCAGCAACTTTCACAGCAAACGAAAGTTTGAAATTGTTGACACCATGCCAGTATGAAGGCAGGACACAGTAGCCAATACATGATACTTGCAGGTGATATAAAAAGTATTTATTCACGGATCAGCACATGCACAAATACTAGACCCTAGTATAGAGAATTCTAACAATTAAATTCCAACTAGGTAGAAAAATGTACTGTAAGTGGACAGGAATCAGGACAGTCCTATAGCCAAATAGCAAAACTGACAAAGCATTAGTATGAATTTTATTGCCTTTGTCACAGAAGTAGATCACTGTTTTATTATTTTATTCACAGACGTACCAATGGGTTGGGAATTTTCTGACAGTTCAGATATTATTTCATAAGTTGATAGGTCACCCTTATATCCCTCAAAAAGTAAATTGATATTCCTCTCGATTTTGATCTATGTAATTAAAAGCATTAGTTATGGGAGTTGAATCAACTACTGTACCTTGCATAAGCGATTAGACACTCTTTCCCACTTATCATTTCTTATTTCACCCACTTGCTGTACAAAATAGTGTCCTTAATAGGAAGAGACTCTATACAATACACAGATTCACGGTTACTTGACTATTCTCTGTTTTTATTTCAAACTTATGTAATGCTTCTTTTCATAAAAATATAGAAGATAATCACAATATGACACTTGACTTTTCACTGACGTTGAAGGCAATTGAGAAGTTTTCTGTCTTACCAAGAAAGTTCTATCACTCCATTCTTTTCCTGTACTTTCGCACATTTTAGTTTTTCTAACTGAGAATGCCTACCAAATTTCCACTCAATGCTATGGTATGCATTGTCTTTACACATTTTTCTTAAACATCAAGATTTTCTCTTTTATAAAGGTATCCTTTACTAGAAAAGTGTATCCACAATGAACACATTTTTCTCACATTATGGTCTGATAGGTTAACTCTTTTTTTCATAGTCTTGAAACAAATGAGAAGCAACAACTGACTTTAAGAATATTCTCAGTATTACAATCAAGAAAAATTACCACGTGATATTCAATCATGAGGGGGGGGGGGTACAACATAAAAAGAGATGCTTAGATCTTCACACCTGTGGCACAAAAACGATATGATGTATCACGAAAATTAATAGAAGAGCTTTTGTAGAATTGTGTTTCTAGATTATATTCTTTAACGAAACGTTTCCAACTAAAATGACTCCCTTGCGTGATATTAAAAAAAAAAAAAAAAAAAAAAAAATCTGTTTTAAACCATTGTTTTTCATTTTGCGACCAAATCCAGGGTGGTAGTAGGGAGCAAAATTAATGTTTTCGAGAACCCTATTCTGAACACAGTAAAGCGTATTTCAACCTTCCCGGATTTCTCCTTATTTGGCATTTTCCCCATCTATTGAGTGGCCTATGTAAGGAAGTCAGTGGAATAAATGAAAGAAGAGTTTCCGAAATTCCACAATTAACTTTTTATCGAATTCTGTACAAATTACCAAACTTTATGAATATAAATAATTCATGATTATATCTCGCTAATAAGATGTTCAATATGAAAATTATCTGGAATTGGGTCATGGGAATAACAAGGAGTGAACAGAACTAGAAATGTCAGGCGATGAAAGGTTTGATGTAGGATATGATGAGATTACTTGAGCTTCAGCTACATGACAGAAGAGAAGGACAGGTACATACCTATAAAAGAATGAATTAGATAGTGAATAATGGAATGAGGTGAAAAATATGGCCAGTACAAGAAA
>NC_090732.1:27077197-27079697 GCF_036898095.1 Palaemon carinicauda | reverse complement strand
TTGATGGCCAATATTTAATTTGACACGTTAGTCTTATGTGTTGATTTGCAAACATTTTCTTTGCCAAAGAAAGTCTGTGGGAGAGGCCTTTTACAGGAAAAAGTGTTAATATATAATATGCACATCCTGTATTATGAAGGAAAAAAGTCATATGTTGCTGTGGATGAAAACATATCCTTTGTACTACACGTGTTTCACACACGCTAGTACACTGGAATGGTATTTTTTTTTTTTTACATATTTAACTCTCCACCTCACTGTTAACAGAACATTTTTCTAAGCATGCTATGCATGAATAAGGCTGATTTAATTTTTGTGATATTTTTACCTGAAACCTAGAGTATATAGCCTCGCTATTAGTTGAAATAAAGTCAGTTGCAATCACCTCACCTCTCAATTATAACCTAACGGCCCACTTGCAACATTGGTGATCGCTGCAGGACCAGCTCCCTCCAGCCTTTCCCTCACTGCTGTGTCTTACTGTTTGATGATGCCACCCTCCAACACTGACTCTTTTATAAATGCCACACTCATGGAACTACCGCCCCTCATCTGTACAAAGACATCCACCAGGTTTTAGCGCAACAAGGTCCAGTTTTCATTTAAGGGCGCAACTAACTCTAGCAAAAATGCAACCTAAGTTCTCCCTGTGCTCCCCGATTACACTTTCCCAGAAATCTCAGATTGGCTTTGTGACCAAGGGCACATCTTAATAGCATACTACACCCTTAAAACATACATCCTGGAGCAGGACTCACTACCACCAACTACCCATTTAGCCAAGCTTTTCAACTGTCTCAACAATCTTAAGGGAATTGAAAGTCTTCACTCAGTATCATGGAAATTATCAATGTCGCTGGTCAGCAACATTCCACAGACAGCTCACCTTGGAAGGTGAACCTACTTCCTGGACATTGGATACGACATTTACCCGAACCTGTAAGCGCTGCCATGCCCATTGTCAATATTTTGCCCATAAGGATCTTATGGCCAATGTCGACGCCCTTGTGGACCCCCATTTTACCAAGTGCAATACCTCCAGTTACACCTCCAATAAAGTGGACAACTATTCGACATCAACCAAAGCTGATGTGAATGTGGTAGGGCACAAATGCTCACCCATGACGTGCCAAAGCAGCAACAAAGCTGTCTTCCACCCACATAAGCCATCACTTGCTTAAACTCTAATCAATAACCTCTACAACCACTTATTGACGGCTATCAGCCACAGTTATGCTATCACCTCTCCAGATTTGAAGCTACTGCGAAAAAATGTGCGAGTGGTTGTCAATGGCCAAGAAATGTGTGAGTAGGCCATTGCTCATGGTAGTGGCCTCCTCTTTTACTAATCTTTTCTTTTTACAGGATGCAGGTATAGGCTAGAGAGTTTTGGTAAATATGGGTGCTTTCCATTTTTTTTACCAAGGACACTCTCCAGTACATAGTCTGTTTAAGCCTGCCGACATCGACCAAAGGTGATGTGAATGAGGTAGGACAAAAATGCTAACCAATGCCCCTTACTGCCGCCAATCGGCCACAGTTACGCTACTACTACTCCATATTTGGGGCGGCTGCAAAGAAATGTGCAAACAGTTGTCAATGGCCAGGAAACGGGTAAGTAAGCCATCGCTTATGGTAGCAGTCTCGCTATCACCAATCTTTTCTTTTTACATGAGGCGGGTATTGGCCATAGAGTTTTGGTGAACACAGGTGCCTGCCGTTCTCTCTCACCCAGGCCAAACTCCAGGATGAGACATAGTATGTTTAATCCTGCCGACATCCGCCTAGGAGCTGCCAACGGATGCCTCATTGCTGATATAACATCGCCAACCCTCGCGGAAGATTTCCTCTCCCATTTCCACCTCGTGGTTGATGTTGCTCACCAAATGTTAGTCAACACAGACTCTTACTTGTCAACCTCTTCAAGCCATCTTCTTCAACCTCACTCTCCAAATCAGCGAGCCCATGGATGCCTACGCCCACCTCATCAAGTGAAACCTGGAAGTCTTCATTCCTGAACTTCACCAAACTCTCACAGTTCCCGCCAAATATGGTATTTATCACCACATCAAGACAACAGGGCCCACATTGTTCACTATATTCTGGAGTCTGGCCTGGATCGTTCGGCAGCAGTTAAACAAACTTTTGTTGAAATTAAAGAATGGGTCTTTCCCAGAATGCCTCAAGTCTTTGGTCATCAACCTCACACATCTTCCTGAGGAAAGAGGGCTCCCGCATCCATATGGGGATCACAGGTGTATGCAGATGCAGACAGAACCAGATCATTCCCAATCATCTCCAATGTGAGATTCTACTTGCGCAAAGCAAAGGTTTTTTTTCCACATTTGACCTCCTGAAGTGGTATTATCAGGTGCCCATGAAAATGGAAGACATCCCTAAGACCGCCATCACCACCCTTTTTAGTACGTACAACCTCAATTACTCCTGGTTTTAGCCTTCCAAATAGTGGGACCACTTTTTAACGCCTCATGGATGGCAT
>NC_090732.1:27072197-27074697 GCF_036898095.1 Palaemon carinicauda | reverse complement strand
TAGTTAAAATAGTTTTTTAAATAGAAAGTTAGACAGACAACGTAGGAGAATAATCGAATAGAGCTAAGAAAGATAAAGCATTAAATACTAAACCAAATTTCTAAGATTTATTATATATTTAATATCTACCTTTGACGTTCAAACTAAACCTAGATACTTTCCATCCTTTGTTATCTATTTTCAGCTTTAAATAGGAAAGTTATGATCTCCATACCTGGAAAAAAAAATATCACGATCTAAGCATTATAACAATTAATACTTCTATGGAATACATATGGTGCTATCGTAGGAACTGAAGATCCAAAGAATATCTGATGATGCATTTGGATCTTTCTCGATGTCAGGCAAAAACTCTCCGTCTCGTTGTGCTCGCGTTTTCTTCTTCTCTTTGTTGGTATGTGACCTCCTCCCTTCAGCAAGTTCTTTTGATAGAGGAAGTGGAAGCTTCTGAAGAGAACGCAACCCAAGAATTCTCGGGGAAAGCATTTCAGCAAAGTCAATAGATAAAGGATTTGCTGGATTTTATTTTTCTTCCGGGCTGGATATCTTTATCCACTTATTTCCATTCACAAGAAGGTTATCTGATTGCTTTTACTTGCTAAATTTTCTTTGACGTGTCTTTGTAAATCGTCCTAAATATTCGCCATTTTGTTACGGAGAATTAATGCTAAAATGGACGAGAATGCAATAGAATTTGAACCAAAAATAGCTAGTTTCAAACTTACTGGATTGTTTTAATTTGAAGTATGACTAAATAGCACACAATAATTTTGTTTGATGTAAATAAGAACAAAGAATTTACTCTTTTGGTCTACTATTAAAGGGACAATGCCATGGTCATGGGCAAGCCAATGGCCCTACGGTCGCAAGCACCCTTGCAAAGCTTAGCCACGGTTCCCTTACAAGTCTATTTTATTCCACAAGGTAAATACTGATGATGTAGAATACCAACCTTATTACAATGATTATCTTAATAAAGGCAAAATATAACCATCATTATCTTTCTTTCTTGGGATGGTGCTTCTTCACATCCATTTACACGGTAACTAATTACATAATCAGTGACAATTCATTAATGACACTGCAGTAGACGGTCTCACATAGATGTTCAGTACATCTTTTGCATTAGTGAATATGCTATCAAAACTAAAAGTCACTAAAACACCATGAACCATTGCATATAAACTAAACAGATATGCAAAGTCTTGTGGTGATTCGACGTGATGGTGTGCCTGTTGAACATCTGTCTTAGAGGATTGATATGGGAAGGCAGATAAATAAAATGGAATATCTCTGCGAAGTTATAAGATAAAAAAGTAAACTGTGAATAGTAGGTGGAATGGTCGTGTTTATAGACAGTACTGAGATGATTATGAAAAGGGAAAAGACACTAAAAGATGGAAATTATTGGCAGGAGTAGAAAGGTGGGAGTATATATTTGTAAGTGTGAAGTTTTGGGATTGAAAAAAAAACTAGGTTGATTACAGAATGGAGATGATTGATTCATATAAAAATGTGGGATTCAATGGAACTCATAAAGGTAAAATGAGAGAAAAAGTTAGCAAAAGAATTGGTAAAGCAAGAGACGTTCAAAGTTTTTTTTGTAATAAAATGCAAAGATACTTGAATTGTCCGTTGAAGCCAATATGAGAATGTAAGGAGAGAATGACGAGAAAACTCTCGTAAAACTGTTGCATGAATATTATAAGTAAATATAATGGAGAAGTGTCTAAGAGTTTGGAAATAACTGTTGCTGCAACCCAGAAACTCAGGCTTGTATACATTCCCCTAAGGTTCAGAGAACGATCACCAGGAGTTCTGTGAGAATTCCTGCTTTATTCTGCTATTCTTTTTATTTTTATGTATTTTTTTTCATCGTTTAATATACAGCGAGAAATTTCAGACAAAATATATTGTAAAAGAGTTTTTTTCCCACAATTTTAATAAATATACAAATGTCAATGAAATGGCTCTCACAATAGGTGACCAGTGATAGAAGTGGCATTAGTCATGAAGCATATCTCATATCGTACCGTTTAACAGATTTCATAATTGTTATGAGCTGATCCGTTAGGAATTCCGTTGTCCATTTTTCAATTCTTAGCCTGCCCTGAACAGAACGAAAAAAATATATATTTTTTTTTCTATTTCGACCATCCTTTATTCAATGCAAAATGCTGAGATGCTGAAATGTTTGGAAGGGAAGTATTCAGTCGATGGAGAGGATCAGGGGAGTGTGTACGTTTTGCATGCAGCGATTGTTGCGACGCCCAGAGATCATCGCTGAGCACTAATTACATTTATACCTACGGAGCTGTTTTGCAACGGCCGATTATCGCTACAGTCGCGAGCGATCATCGCTGGCTCTAAGTAACGGCTCGTTGCAAAACAGTCACATAGAAATAAAAGTTATTAGGGCTCAGCAATGATCGCTGAGAGATGGTCGCAACAATCGCTGCATGCAAAACGTACCCCAAACTAAGTACACGCAAAGCAGCAG
>NC_090732.1:27062197-27067197 GCF_036898095.1 Palaemon carinicauda | reverse complement strand
GCCTTAACTAGTAATAATAATAATAATAATAATAACAATAATAATAATAATAATAATAATAATAATAATAATAATAAGCTGATTGCTATGTTTTTAACCTTTAGTTATATATATATTTGTTGAATAGTAGTTAGCAAATATTTTTGATAATGAATTTACTCCACTAAGGCAATTACTTATACAAAAAAAAAAAAAAAAATCATTTTTAGATAATTCACATCTAAGAATATTTATATTCCTGATATTCTTGTGTCATGACTTCATTACTCATGCTTGTCAGAAATGTTATTATTTTATTTGTATGATGTTTAACTATTCCATTCTCGTCGTCAACTCTTGTTGGACGTACCAACTGATTGCAAAGTTTAGCCACTGTATGATTTATAAATAAAAGTAATAAAAAAATACTTCGTTGTATTGAAATTTATTTATACCTATAACTACATTGTAGATGGAATGCTTATAGCACACATGAAGACGATCCAACCCTCTCGTGGTCTCGTGATTTGGACTGACGCGTCGTAAACAAAGAAACGATGTAAAATGAGCAATCAAGCATCATCATAAACAAATCTAATTTCAAATTTAATCTCAAATGCATTAAAAATTAATTATCATATTTTATCTATGAGTAAATTTAAGAAAGGATTCAACACTTTATAATATAAGCTATAAGTTATAATTTAAGTGAAATCATGTTCTATCAATGAAATCTGATACAATATCACTTTCGATACATGTAACGCTATGGCATTACAGTGCACAGTTTACATTATACATAAAAAAAATCTAACCATACCATTGTATTTTCGGAGTAATGAGAAATAGGATATCTCTTATATGGATCTTTTATTCATCACAATATCCGAATTTTACATTTCTGTACAACAGGGTTTTCAGGAAATGACACATATGATATGTGATAAACAATATCTCGTAAATTGAAATGACAGATATTATTCTTATATTAACATTTGTTAAATATGAAAGAAAAAATACTGACATTCATATACAATTGTCTGCCTGATTCGGCGGAAAATTGTATGGTATAGTGAAATTTCTTCCTTTTTTAGACAATGTTTTAATCTTTTTTTTTTAATTACACATATTTTGGTAATATATTAAGGATCCTTATTTTGCCATTCATAAATATTCATATTCTCTTCACTATTAAATATATCATACCTTTAAAATTAGAACAACTTATTGTTAAGTACTATTCCCATTATTCAATTATTAAGAAAAGTTATTTCTACTTGGAACACTTTACAGACATGCCAAACATAGGATAATATATTCTCCCGTTAAATCCAGTAAATAGAAGGTTTTTTACATCCAGCATTAAATTGGAACTGCACTTAATGGAAAGGGTCGTCAAAGTACAATTCTTCTCCATCTTTTAGAAGGTGAGAAATGTTTTGGTACTTTTTACTTTCTTTATTTTGATTTAATATAAATATACTAAGTCTGACTTGAAATGACATTAAGAAATGTGATAGGCACTTCATATCGTTATTATAACATAAAATAAATGTACTTAATTCTCTTGAAGTCATTGATATAAAATTGAAAATTGAGGTATAGTAAGAAAGGGAAGTAATTTGCATAGCTGACTCGCAATCAGACTAGGAGGTACCATTAAAATGATGAGGTGTTTCTGAAATGTTCGCTTTAACATTTCAGAGAAGGAAGTTTGTTTGGGATGAACCACAGTTGTTAAGACGGAGTTTCAACTTTGCTATCCTCGAAAAAAATACATTATATTCTATTCTTATCAATACGAGTCAAGTTCAAGATAAATAATACTTATAGGGATAATATAAAATTTATATTTTTTCATCCAAAATTTATTGTTAGATATACAATTGGGAATCCAGTAATAAAATAAATATCAGGTGATAAATAATAAAAAAAAAAAAATTATAATTAGTTACCCAGTTTAGACAATGAGTTTTCCATTCAAGTAATTCCTATTAGAGTATGACTGTATACAAAGAGAAAAAAACAGACTTGGAAACACGGAGAGCAGATAGTTGGGTAAAAAAAAAAAGCAGTACGCAATAGAGCAAGCACTCTCACCGCAGCACTTCGAAAGACAACATTCAAAGCAAACGACTCTAATGCTCTACTGACACGTGAGCGAACACACTGACAACTTCAAAAAATCTCACAACAACAACAACAGAAAACGTTTAAACGGTTCAGAGGATTACAGGCTCACTCAAAAGAAGGGAAGAAAAGAATTAAACACAACACAAATTCCAAATACACATGAAAGACATGAGATAACAACTGCAGCGATTTTCTCTCTCTCTCTCTCTCTCTCTCTCTCTCTCTCTCTCTCTCTCTCTCTCTCTCTCTCTCTCTCTTAAATAAAAACTTGAAACTGATTATAGTTATAAATGATCCATATATGTTCATCTTGTTCATAATGATACACCCTGTTATTATTATTATTATTATTATTATTATTATTATTATTATTATTATTATTATTATTATTATTGTAAAAAACTAGAAACAAAATATGCTAAAACTCGTGACAGTCGAAAAAATATCCCAATTTTTTTTGAATATTGACAACAGAGCTTGACCTTGATTATATAAGTGGGGCAATTTGATATTGCACCGGCCTTTGGGGGAGTATTTAAATCTATTTTGAAAAAAGCTTTTTGCAAAAATCAAAATCTATTGTTGTTTTGGGTAAAGTTGAAGAGCAATGAATGAACCTTATAAGTATATAACATTTTTTTTTTTTTGTTTTTTTTTTTTTTTTACATTTTGAAAACTCAACGGTGAGTCCAGATCCATAAGGCTTGTTTACTTGTTATAGTGATAACGATTCCGTAACAAATATGCAAGAATTTACTGTCCAGTGAATATTTAGCCGGATTGTCTGACCTAAATGATTATATATAAATCCCATTTCTTTATATCACCATAACTCGGCTCCATCATCAGTATTAATTTCGAATGCCAGGAGATGCACAGGTATACCTCAATGCTAGATCCCGATTATTAGTAATCTAAAGAGTAATCTAAAACTCTAACATGAATAGTTACTTACATAGTGATCACTTGTCTTAACCCTTTAGGATCATACAGTCCTGCAAATGATGGAAAAATACCTATATATATATATATATATATATATATATATATATATATATATATATATATATATATATATATATATATATATATATATATATATATATATATTCCTTTATTGGCCTTACAATTTTCATCAACATTCTAATCAGGATTGCGGTGGCCGATGTGGTAACGTCCCTGACTGGTGAACGCCAAACTGGGATTCCAGTCCCGCTCAAACTCGTTAGTTTTTTTGGTCACTGCAACCTTATCATCCCTGTGAACTAAAGAGTGGGGGATTGGACGATCCTATAGGTGTATCTGCTGAGTCATCAGTAGCCATTGCCTGACCTTCCATGGTCCTAGCTTGTATGGAAAGGAGGATTTGGCGCTGATCATATGCAAATAGGGTCATTTTCTAGGGCATTGTCCTGATCGATAGGGCAATGTCACTGCCATTCATGAGTGGCCATTAAACCTTCAAAAGAAAGATAGCCTTAAGAAAGTCCGGTTACGTTGATATAGATGTCTGGGCCTTTAAATTATCAAGAAATGTACTTTCCAATAAAAAAATAAATATCACTAAAGTTTCGTCCAGCAAATAAGGGAGGAGAAAGAATCTCCCGGGTGCGAAGTTTATCATTGACGCTACCGCCTAAGTTTTGCTAATGAATTCGTCATTAAAAGTTTAGTCAAGTTTTTTTCTGAGTGGAATTTTAAGAACGGTAAGTCAGAGCGCTAATGTGACTAATCAAAACTTTCATTAGAGGGCTTGGAGTGACATCAGCTGTTTTTGAGTGGTGACGTCATGGGCTCCTTAAAACACTTATTTTATGTATCATGCAATTTCTGTTCAAATTTCAACAGGATTTGCCCATATCTGAGTACTTGAATCCAGGTAGTTGTATAACAGATAAAATTCAGTTTTCAAGGCACCAAACTAGATTTTGAAAAGTCATCTTGGTGGATTAAAACGTCGTCATGAGAATGCTGAAACACATATTAATGGGAACCATTGAATAATATGGTCTTTTCAGTAAATTATGTTCAGAAATATCAATTAAGAATTTTTATTTTCTAGAGTGTAATAAGACAATACGAAATAACATACCGTATTTGTTAAAGTTTATTTAAAAAGGGCTCTGGGTAAAGGATTTTATAGATTCCAAAAATAAATATCATTAACCAATGCTATTAAGGATAATGGATGAAGTTGATTTGATTTTTCGTCTCATCTTATATTTAGGAACCATGACGAAAGACATGGTCAGATGAGTGCTGAGTGACCAGTTCTCTTTCTAAGCCATAACACCCTGTACGATTACTAACAATTTACATGGAATTTAACCATTAGACATATTATAACACCCTAGTTAAAAGAGAGGGAAAGGACTTCATTTAAAAAATGGCATTAAAAAAGAAATAAATAAAATCATTATTATCAATATCGATTTATCTTCGACAACTTTCTGAGAAGTGAGATGGCCTTAAATTTAAATTTTGCTTAAAAAAAAAATTAGAAAAATCGCAATATTTATAGCTAAGTATAACCGATCGTTTGTCAAATATCTGCACGAAGTATATTTTTTTTTTTTCGGAAACATTTTGATCCCATTACTTCATGAGAAAAATACAAAACGAAAAAAATAAAGATCACTCGAAATTGATGTTAAAAAAAATATTCTTCCCTGGTTATTTTCATAATGATCTAATATCATGATAAAACTCCAGATTATATTGTTAAATTTAAAACCATTTCTCATATTAGTATAAAAGAATAATGATTTTAATCCAGTTTACCAAAACTCTTAGGATTAAGCAGTCACTATAAACTTGGGAGGTCATCATCATTGGAGAAACAGAGCAAAAATTCGCAAAATATCAGCATAATAGTCAGCGCTGTATGT
>NC_090732.1:27047197-27057197 GCF_036898095.1 Palaemon carinicauda | reverse complement strand
TTGCACCTGGTTGTGTTACTCCTTCCTCCCTGCAACTTGCGATGTGTCTTTCAAGCTTGCCTAGCCTAGGAGTTAGCCCTCCCTCTCTAGGTTAAGCTCTTTGGGTTGACTCTGCCCTTTTATAGTTTGGAACGGTACTCCTGTACCATTCTCATTCTGGGCTACCTAACCTAGGTTAGGGAGCGTTCTCCCTTTCCTTGGTGGCCGTTCTCATACAGAGTCTCCCCTATAGAAAGACCCTCCATCTTCCCCCTCCCCACCTATCCCTTATGTGTAGGCTTGCCTACACACATCTGTCCTTAGTCCTACAACTCCTCCCTTGGGTGGAGTGGTAGGGCTAACTTGTTCTCCTGCTGAGCTGGCCGCTCTGGTACACATACCCTTCATAGCGTTCTATGGGGGTGGTTGCCGGCAGCGGTCTGCCCGGCGGGGGTTTCCCCCCTCTTGAGTGCCCTCTAACCCTCCCTTGGGTTACCCCAGGCACCCGGCCGACTGCCGGCTCCCTGCCGCCGGATGCTAGGAGTATCCACTCCTATCATGAGTGCACTCTCTCCGGAGGGATGCTGGAGGGGTATGAGATCTTACCCCTTCCATCCCTCCTTACCTTTCTCTCCTTCTATCCTGGTGCCGGTCCCTTGCCGTCTCTACTGCCAGCGATACCACCATTACCTCAGGTGACATTCTTTCATAAGATGCCCTCCCCCCTCTAAGACGTCAGCCTTCCGTGTGCCGGAGGCTGCCGCCTTCCGTCGACATACAGCCGACGTCCCACCCCTCATTTTACCTAGTAACAGCTGGCCAACCTTCGCAGCCGGCCATCGGCGTGGCGGCATTGATTGCCGGCGGTCTAGGTATACAACCATATACATATCCATCTCATGAATTGATCCAAGCTCACCAGGCCATCAGCCTTCGGCTGCCGGAGCCGCTGCCTCCTGCCGGAGACCCGCCGCTGTGCCGGGGGTCGCCTCGATGGTATTATATTTTAGATACTCAATGTGTCTGTCTTGATGCCTTCCTCCCTGCAGGACCGGCCTTCGGCATGCGTCGGTCTGCCGGCACCCTCCGGAGACATTAAGGGACATGCACCCCTTCTCATACCTGCCGACAACATGCCGACAGTCAACATATTGCAGCCAGATGGCTTAACCACTTCTATATATAGATATTGTCTTACCATCTAAATCTGTGGCTATGCTGTTTGATTGCACATTACAATATTCCACCATACTTTGTGTGTCTTAGTGCAGCCGATTGCCGGAAACTATATCTAATAAGGGGTTTCTCCTATTCCCCTTCTACTCCAGGGATCTGAGTGGTCTCAGTCCCTGCTACACCTCACGGGCAATTTCTGTTAGAGGCTTAGCTTCTACCCACCACGGCTTATCCATATGGATTTCCGTTTTGTGACCTTCGGCCACAAAAAAAATTGCCTACTGATAAGGTTACGGTAACCGACTGGGCGGGATTCACAAGTATGTGTCTATCTACTTCCTTTCCCGCTCATTATTCTCAGGCATTATAATACCTTGTGAATTACTTTAATGTTTAAAAAAAAAAAAAAAAAAAAAAAAAAACTTTAGATTAAGTTATCTAAATTTTAGAGTAATGTAAGCCATTCTTATGCCTTCCATGTTCTCATGATCTCTTTCTTTTACAGGAGGAGTATATGAAGTGTGAAAGCAAGTTCTGTGGAGTGAATTGCCCGGACTTCTACGGGCACAAGGCGTGCCGGACCCACGCCCCCTGCGCCAAGAAGAAAGGCGACCTGAAATACTGGGACCCACAGAACTGTACAGTCTGCAAGAGTCGTTTGGCCAAGGCGTTCGACGACCCTCCTTCTGCGGAGGCAAGGGACAACGCTCGAGAGAAGCTACGCAAATGGGTGCGTGGCTTCCAGAAGAACGCCGCCGGACCGTATCTCGCCAGCGAAGATTTGAGGGCCTTGCTTTTCCCAAAGGCATCCAAAGACTCTGTGGTCCCCCGTGATCAGATCCCCACTGTCCAGCTCGTGGTGGAACCTGATATTGTCATGGCCTAGTCCATGCATGAGTGCCATTTGGATTCCGATAACGTGGAACGTATGTCGGAAGTGTCAGAAGAGACGGAGAAGAACCTCATTGGCGAGGACCTCGACTATGAGGAAGATCAGGTGGAATACCCTGATTCTGAGACTGAGGTCGCTCCCGCTCCTACTCCCGCAGCGACTCCTGCACCGTCCGAGGAACCTGTTCCTTCAACTTCCGCCACCCCGGACCCTCTTCCATCGGCCACTCAGGAGGTCTTCAAGATGCTTGAAGCCCTCATGGAAAGAAAACTACGAGAAACCCAAGAGCAATTCCGGTCTACTCTGGTTAATCTTAAACAACCGAAACGGATTTCGGTTAAGGACCTCCCCACTTGCTCGGAAGCTAACCCATGGAGATATGCCGAGCATATGCCAATCACGACTGGAAAGATCTACATTAGTGAAAGGGTTGGCTCTATCTTGTTGGAAGAAGTAGAATTCTTCCCGAACTTCGAGGCTTATCCGGACTGTTACGTCCGGCTCAGGTCCGAACCAGCCTCAAAGGAGGAGACCGAACCGAAGGAGGTTATCGTGTTCGATCCCGCGAAGGCCCAGGCTATGCTAGCCCAGGCGGTGAAGAGTAGGGGTTTCATCAACTCCAAGAGGCTGCCGCTTAGTAAGAAACATCCAACCTTCGTTGCGCCGAATGCTGAGACTTTCCCCTTCATCGAAAAGGCCTTCACAGCGGTCTTAAAGGCAGTGGAGGAAGGGAAACCTTGCCCTGCACTGGAGGAGTGCAGACCCTTCTCCCTTACCGTTCCTCCCGATGATAGGCACTGGAAAGACGTCCAGTCAAGCTTCACAGTGGGGAAGCTAGAGCCTGACGTAGCCGGTAGTCAATTCAATGAGGACCTCCCAAGGCTAAATGATCACCTCCTTCGTAGGGAACAGGATACGAGGGAGAGGCTTGCCGCATCGCTTTCCCTCCAGGTACAGCTAGAACTTATGGCCGGGGATACTAGAGTCCCGGACTTTTATATGGTCCTAGCCAAATCGCACTTGGCAACAGTGACGAAGGACCTATATAGCTTCACTAAGGCTCGCAGAGCCTGTCGTGAATTCGTGTTTGCCAACGCGACGGTGAAACACGAACCCCGGAGGCTGATTTCCTCCAATATCTGGGGTAAGTATCTCTTTCCCTCCTCCCTGGTGAAAGAGATTACAGACAAGGCCGCCACGGAGAATAGAAACCTTCTCCACACGTGGGGCATGTCAAGAAAAAGGAAATCCTCTCAGGACGATGGCCCTCAACCTAAGAGGAAACTTCAAAAGCCAAAACCCCAGCAACTTCAACAGACACGGCAGTTTCCGGGTACCGCTACTCCCCAAGTGGCCACACAACCACAGCAGACCTTTCAGTTGGTCCCCCAATCAGTGGTGTCGCAGTCACCGGTCTTTACCCCTGCGTATGAGCAACACGCTACTACCTTTCGTCCCAGAGGTAGGGGCTCAAGCAGAGGTTCCGGCAGAGATTTGTCTCGCCGTCCCTCCAGAGGCAGAGGAGGAAGGGGAGCTAGCGGCCGAGGTGCCAAACTCTCGGGACACCAGAAGCAATGAAGTGCTTCCGGTGGGAGGAAGACTCCGCCAATTCCAGGATCGTTGGACCTTCGATCCCTGGGCACACAGCATCGTCAAGAAGGGACTAGGCTGGAGCTGGACGCAACCACCCCCAGCCTTCCAGCAATTCTTCCAACAGTCAACCCCCCTCCTGGAAGAATATGTCCTAGAACTCTTGAACAAGAAGGTGATCAGGAGGGTAAAGTCAACCAGGTTCCAAGGGAGACTATTTTGCGTTCCCAAGAAGGACTCCGACAAACTAGACTTGTCCCCTCTCAACAAGTTCATTGCGAACAACAAGTTCAAGATGCTGACTCTTCAATAAATAAGGACCCTTCTGCCTCAAAGAGCCTACATGGTCTCCCTGGACCTGGCGGATGCCTACTGACACGTTCCAATGAATCATCACGCTTCCTCCTACCTAGGATTTCGACTCCAAAGGAAAAGTTACGCCTTCAGGGCCATGCCCTTCGGGCTCAACGTGGCTCCAAGGATCTTCACCAAGCTGGCAGACGCCATCGTCCAACAACTCTGTCTTCAGGGCGTCCAAGTGATGGCCTACCTAGACGACTGGCTAGTCTGGGCGACATCGCCAGAAGATTGTGTAAGAGCCTGCAACAAAGTCACCCAGTTCGTAGAGCATCTGGGATTCAAGATAAACACCGAGAAATCTCGCCTCTCTCCATCTCAGAAGTTTCAATGGTTGGGAATCCATTGGGATCTTCAGTCACACCGCCTTTCCATCCCACAGAAGAAAAGGAAGGAAATAGCAGGGTCTGTCAGAAGACTTCTGAAATCCAAACGGATCTCAAGACGACAGCAGGAACAAGTTCTCGGCTCTCTACAGTTCGCCTCTGTGACAAACCCAGTGCTTTGCGCACATCTAAAGGATGCCGCGGGAGTCTGGGGACGTTTCGCATCCATCGCTCGAAGAGATCTCAAGAGACGGCTTCCAAACAGACTTCGCTCACTATTAAAGCCGTGGTCGGAAGCAAAGGCCCTGAAAAGATCCATTCCTCTTCAACACCCGCCTCCATCGATCAACATCCACACGGACGCTTCACTGGAGGGTTGGGGAGGTCACTCCCACCAACGACAGATTCAAGGAACATGGTCTTCCCTATTCAAGACGTTTCACATCAACATCTTTGAGGCCATGGCGGTTCTTCTCACCCTGAAGAAACTCTCCCCACCTCTCTCGATCCACATCCGTCTGACTCTGGACAACTCGGTGGTAGTCAGATGTCTCAATCGTCAGGGCTTGAGATCGCCCCAGATAAATCAGGTACTTCTTCCAATCTTTCGTCTGGCAGAAAAGAAGAAATGGCACCTGTCTGCAGTTCACCTACAAGGATTCCGCAACGTGATGGCGGACGCTCTATCACGGACAAGCCCAATAGAGTCGGAATGGTCTCTAGACTCAAGGTCATTCTCCTTCATCTCTCACCAAGTCCCGGAACTTCAGATCGATCTCTTCGCAACGAACGACAACAATCAACTTCCTCGATATG
This sequence comes from Palaemon carinicauda, assembly GCF_036898095.1. Classification (NCBI taxonomy): domain Eukaryota; kingdom Metazoa; phylum Arthropoda; class Malacostraca; order Decapoda; family Palaemonidae; genus Palaemon; species Palaemon carinicauda. The sequence continues at coordinate 27,052,061 of NC_090732.1, read as the reverse complement.
TGGCCCCATAAGAGGACCCCAAGGCAGAAGCAGTGGATGCCATGTCACTGGATTGGAACAGATGGTCCAGGATATACCTGTTCCCTCCCCCCAACCTTCTGCTGAAAGTCCTCTCCAAACTGAGAACCTTCAAAGGGACAGCAGCCCTAGTGGCTCCCAAGTGGCCCCGGAGCAATTGGTACCCTCTGGTCCTGGAGCTGCAGCCCACGCTGATCCCCCTACCGGGCCCAGTTCTCTCTCAACAAGTACAGAAGTTGACTGTTTTTACTTCATCACTGAAAGTAAGGGACCTTCATCTCATGATTTTCTCTCCTTAACCGCAAAGAAAAGGTTTGGAATCTCGAAAAAAAGTCTAGACTTCCTCGAGGAATACAAGACTGAATCCACACGACGGCAATACGAATCTTCCTGGAGAAAGTGGGTCTCGTTCGTCAAGGCAAAATATCCTACGGAAATCACCATTGATTTTTGCATGTCCTTCTTTATTCACCTTCATGGACAAGGCTTAGCAGCCAACACGATTTCCACCTGCAAATCGGCTTTGACTAGACCACTACTGTATACCTTCCAGATTGATCTGTCCAGCGATATCTTCAATAAATTACCAAAGGCATGCGCTAGACTACGCCCAGCACCTCCGCCAAAACCTATCTCCTGGTCCCTGGACAAGGTGCTCCATTTTGCCTCTAACCTGGACAACGATTCATGCCCTCTAAAAGACTTGACTTAAAAAGTTATTTTCCTTTTTGCTCTCGTCTCGGGAGCCCGAGTCAGTGAAATAGTGGCATTATCAAGAGAAGAGGGTCATAACCTGTTCACAGATACAGGAGAGCTTACCCTCTTCCCTGATCCGACGTTTCTCGCAAAGAATGAACTACCCACCAAGAGATGGGGCCCTTGGAGAATCTGCCCCCTGAAGGAAGATGTCTCTCTATGCCCAGTGGAGAGTCTTAAGGTCTATCTTCGAAGAACTTCAGACTTCGGTGGAGGACAACTCTTCAAAGGAGAAACATCGGGTAGTGACTTGTCACTGAAACAACTAAGAGCGAAAATCACCTACTTCATTCGCAGAGCGGATCCTTACAGTACACCCGCAGGTCATGATCCTAGAAAAGTCGCGTCTACTCTGAACTTCTTCCAGAGCATGGATTTCGAAAGCCTCAAGAGCTTCACAGGGTGGAAATCGTCGCGCGTTTTCTTCAAGCACTACGCGAAGCAAGTGCATGAAGTTAAACATTTCGTGGTAGCCGCAGGTAGTGTTATGAAACCTGCCGTTTAACTCTGCATAGAACAGTGAGTTACATGGGACTTTAACTCTACGGGTGCCTGTGTTGACCCTTTTGTGATACATAGTGATTTCATGGACACTTAGTGTTTCTAATAGACTGTTCTTATCAAGATGAAATGTCATAGACTTCACATGAGTGCCACATGCTCTAGGGCATGATGTGTTTTTTCTTTGAAAAAGACTGACGTTCCTCTGGAACTTGTGTTTCTAAAAGTGAAATTTCTTTCAGATTCAATATTGAAGTCTTTTATTTTCTATATACATTATTCTTTATTATTGTAAATTAACTTTACATTTATTATTGCAATTGTTATCACAATAATCTGCAATCTATGATATAAAATGTCTATTTTATTACATGTGCGTCTCTCTCCGCTCCTATTATTTATTATGAAATATATGATTGTCATAGTTTCATTTAACCCCTTCCTTCTGAAAGAGAAGAATAATATAGATATACTTGTATTATATACTCACTCATGCTGTGGTAATATTCCTACCTGAATACTTACCTTCATCCTGCCTTCGAGACCAGATTGATCTCTCCTCCAGGGAGTGTAGTAAATATTTATCACTTACCTATGCTTGATAATATTCCTACCCGAATATTAACCTTATGTCTTGTCTCCGATTCCTGCACGAACTCTCCGCAGGGTGAGTAGCTCTTCAATGATCGCTTCGAGATATTGGTATGGTCCACCAGGACTTCTCTGCCAGGGGGGCAGGAAGCTGGATCTTCACGGAAACTCTAGCAAGGACATGTTACATACCTCTATTCGAAGCCCTTGGCACTTGCATAAAAAGGGGAAAATTTCCACGATACATTAATTCTCTGGTACACTTCCATCAGGACGTCATGGCTTGAGCCCAAAAAACGGATTTTGAGCGAAGCGAAAAATCTATATTTGGATGAGATAGCCATGACGTCCTGATGGACCCTCCCGTCTATTCTAGTCCAGCCTTTCAGGCCCCGCTATGTCCTGCTGTATCATGGAGATTAGCAAGAAGTTGGCCTCAGGATGAGGACGGACGTGACGTCATTTAGCAATGGCGCCCGTTTGTTTACGTTTTGAGTACCAAAAGCAGCCACGGACAAGTGTAACTGTGGACCGGCTCCCCAGTTATTCTCCACCTTTCCATATCGAAGTGTTAACTCTATATGGGGTGCAGATAGCTATGTGGCGTGTTAATACATGCGTCCCCTGTTGATATACGATATCCTAGAGGGAAACCATTAGGGTACTCGCACCAGAAGTTAGAATTCTGTGATAACCTTTAGTTTAATTCTCTGGGAATATCCCTGTAGTTAAATATACCCTAGGAAGCTACTGAAGGAACCTTCCATCAGGAAATCATGGCTATCTCACCCAAAAAAAGATTTTTCGCTTTGCTCAAAATCCATTATATATATATATATATATATATATATATATATATATATATATATAAATATATTTGTATATATACATATATATATATATATATTTATATATATATTTATATATATGTATATATATGTGTATATATAAATATATATATATATATATATATATATATATATATATATATATATATATATATATATATATATATATATATACATATATATATATATATATATATATATATATATATATATATATATATATATATATATATATATATATATATATATATTTATATTTATATTTATGTATATATATATATATATATATATATATATATATATATATATATATATGTATACATAAATATATATACATACCTATATATATGTATATATATATATATATATATATATATATATATATATATATATATATATATATATATATATATATGTATATATATATATATATATATATACATATATATATATATATATATATATATATATATATATATATATATATATATATATATATATATACGTATGTATATATATATATATATATATATATATATATATATATATATATATATATATTTATACATATATATATATATATATATATATATATATGTATGTATATATATATATATATATATATATATATATATGTATGTATATATATATATATATATATATATATATATATATATATATATATGTATATATATATATATATATATAAGCGTAAAAATCACATGTAAACGTGATGCTCAGATGCAGAAGAACCACAGGGAAAATGAAAATACGAAATATACGGTTAATTCCTGACTAGTTTCGTGATACTTCTTCATCCCTCTGAAGAAGTATCACGAAACTACTCAGGACTTAATCGTATATTTCGTATTTTTATGATCCCTGTGGTTCTTCTGCATATATATATATATATATATATATATATATATATATATATATATATATATATATATATATATATATATATACATATATATATATATATATATATATATATATATATATATATATATATATATATATATATATATGTATATATATATACTGTATATATATATATACTTTGAGATATCAACAAAGAGATGAAGCTCGGGGGGGGGAGTGACTGCTCCCCGCACTCTAGTTTTTGGGTGTTTGAATGTGCGTGGTTGTAGTACGATAGAGAGTAAAAGATTTGAAATTAGAACTATGTTTAGGAATAGAAGGAAGGATGTATAGGCATTGTGTGAGACGAAGATAAAAGGAAAGGGTGAAGTGATATTTGGTGAAATGTCTGGTAGAGTGTCTGGGATTGAAAGGGGAAGAGCGAGAGAGAGTGTGGCTTTATTGCTGAGTGAATGGATGACAGGTAAAGTAGTGGAATGGAAGGAAATATCATATAGGTTAATATGGGTAAGGGTTAGGTTGGGTAGGGAATGTTAGGCGTTTTTCAGTGCGTATGTGCCAGGTAGTGAGAAAAGTGAAGAGCGAAATGAGTTCTAGAATGAATTAACTAGGTGTGTAGAAGGACTGGGTAGAAGGAATTATGTAGTTGTCATGGGTGACTTAAATGCTAGAGTGGGCGCTAGAGAGGTAGAAGGTGTCATTGGGAAGTATGGCGTACCAGGGGAAAATGAGAGTGGTGAGAGACTGGTAGATATGTGTGTTGAGCAAGAAATGGTGATAAGTAATAGCGTTTTCAAAAAGAAAGATAAAAATAAGTATACATGGGTAAGAGTGGCAAATGGAAGAGTAGTAGAAAGGGCATTAATGGATTATGTGTTGATAACTAAAAGAATGTTTGGAAGATTGAAAGACGTGCATGTGTTTAGTGGTATGGCTAACGATATGTCTGATCATTCTTTGGTGGAAGGAAAATTAGCTGTAGCAAAAGAGTGGGGGAATAGAGTAGGTGGATGTAAAAGAGAGCTAGAGAGGGTTGAAGAGCTAATAAAACCAGGGGTAAAAAGTAAATATCAGGAAAGGTTGAAAATGACATATGACAAAGTGAAAATAAGAGAAACTGGCAAATTAGAGGAGGAGTGGAAGTTAGTAAAAAAAAAATTTGTTGGTATTGCAAGTGATGTGTGTGACAAGAAGGTTGTTGGAGGCAGCATGAGGGAGGGAAGTGAATGGTGGAATGAAGGAGTGAAGGTAAAAGTGGAAGAGAA
>NC_090732.1:27039697-27042197 GCF_036898095.1 Palaemon carinicauda | reverse complement strand
AAGTATGAATTAATATATCAAGAAAAATAAACAAGATATTATAATGTTATTAGCAGCAGCGAGGAATAGGAGTTTTTTTTTTTTTTTTTTCTCTCTTAAATTTCATTGTGTGTGATTATTATCTATCTCGTAATTTTTAAGGGGTAATAAAAAGTGTATTTAATTTAAATTTTATTATGAGTTTAGATGCTATTATTGACAATTTTATACAATTGAATTTAGTACTGTCCTAATATAGACAGTCTATGATACGAAATATGAGTACGAGCTCACATAACACACGACCCACATCTCGTAGAAATCATAGCTAAGGGACTAACGTATATACGCATACACATAATAATCCTAGTGTCAGATACGCCAATATTTATCGAGCAACCACATAAAAGGTTTTTCTGAAAGGTTTAAAGGCATATCATGAATGGAAGTGGCAAGGGACAGTGACATTGCCCTATCTCAGGACAATGCCGTAGAGCTCAAAGCCCATTCCCCCTCTCCACGCAAAGCTAGGACCAAGGAGGGCCATGCAATGACTGCTGAAGACTCAGCAGATAGACCTATAGGCTCCCCAAAAATCCTTAGCTCATAAAGATGGTGAGGTTTCAGCGACCAAAGGAAATAACAAGTTTGAGCAGGACTCGAAACTTACTCTGGCGTTCACCAGTCAGGGACGTTACCGCATCGGCCACGACAACACTTACACATATTACATATCACATTTTTTTTTTTTGCGGAAAAGTAATTAGAGATAATCCAGAGAACCAAAGATTAGAATCGTATACAGTATATACGTGGTTAGCAGATGCTCATAGTAGAATATTGACTTATAGAATAAATGACATGTCTAATAAAGCAGACACTGCTCTTTGTTAATGTTGATGTGGGAGATCCTTACACCAGGTTAAATGGTAAAGACTTAAAAAATATCACAATTTTTTGTGATTACGGAGTCGAGTGTAAATTCCTATGGCATTCTGGTAAAGAGAGGAATAGGTTGTTATATCCGCATAACTTTTTATCTGCGAGGTTCCATGGAAATTCCATACTAAATCTGTACACGCAAGTAAAATAATAACATAAATATAGTGAAGGAGGATATCGTCTCCTTACCTAAAATTACTGTGGGAGATAAGACCGTCTTTGCAATTGATAAGATATATCTAGTTGATTTAGATGAAGTATTAACTTGTATAGTGCATAACACCTTGTATACTGTTTTTAGCTAAAAGAAAAGAAAGGGATTCAACACATAGGATCAGACCTGACTAAGAAAAGAAAAGAAAAGAAAAAAAAAACATTAAGTAAAACCAAGCAGGGATTACAGAAAGGAGAAGCAATGGTAAAGAATACAACTCTCACTGCATTTGCATCTCAGAAGAATTTTAACAAATACAGAGGAAATGTACATAAAAAGGTTCAGTAATTATAAGAATTACCCTAAATAAATCCAGAGTAAAGGGCGACACTTTAGGTTAAATTACTTCAAAGGTAAGGCTCAGAAAAAGGAAACTATCAAAGATATTTTGAATCTAGGGGAAGTTTTCATCAGAAAGGAGTTAGGCAAAAATTTAGGTAATATAATTATTTTCAGTGGTCATGTAGAGCACGATTTCTGGTAGAAAACAATAAGCAGAAAATAAGTGATAGAAAATATACCCAATACTTCTCAAAGTACACTTCCGGCAAAGACAAAAAGGGAACACACATCCTCCAAGTAACACAGCAGTAAAGCTACCTCACATTGATTGATCAGAAAATCATTCAGTAACTCGGAGAGAAAAGGAAATACAAAGTAGGGATGATAGCATAAGCAATGAAGGCTCATCCATGCTGCCAACATGTATGTAAGCAGAACATTCATCTTACAATCAGCAGGTAGGTCATCAAGAATTATCCGTAATTGTTCTACAGATAGAAGAAAAAATGTCTCAGCTTAATAGACTCTATTACAGTTAATATAATAGGACTTAGAACATTAATTTCTTCTTTACATGCTTCCCTTTCATCAGGTAGCTGGAAGTACTATTTTGTATTTCTAAACTAAACTCCTCAGATTTTATTCTAATTACCATGTTTGCATGTCTGTGTTTGTGATTTGTAAAACTCAAAAATCATTTGACTGAATCTCATGATATTTTGTTTGGATGATTGGCCATGACCCATAGAAATTATGATTGGATTTTGGGATTGATTAGGTCAAAACTCAAGGCAACGGTCAGGAAAAGTTAAAAACGAATCACAAAGCTCAAAAAACCATTTGACCGAATGACATGAAATTAGTTGAGATGATTGGCCATGTTCTAAGGACAATTTGATTAGGTTTTGGGGGGAGATTAGGTCAAAGGGCAAGATAAAGATTTCGAAAAGGAGTAAAATGTCTTCTGGCTATATGTTAGTAATTTTTTTTTTCCAATTTTCATGAAACTAGTGCCAATATATGCATAATTTATTTGCCTATCTTGTGATATACAATGGCATATAGGGATATTATTACCGTTGT
>NC_090732.1:27012197-27019697 GCF_036898095.1 Palaemon carinicauda | reverse complement strand
GAATTTAATGACACTTACATAGACTTCTACTACTTTTTTTTAAACTTTCTAATATGACACAAAGAGTGCGTATAGTTAAGTAGTGAGGGAAACTAGGGCATATGATCTGAAAACATCTCCACTTCGGTTAGTCGTCTCTATTTGAGCTTAAGACATAGTTGAGGCAATACACCCGAGAATCTCTCTCTCTCTCTCTCTCTCTCTCTCTCTCTCTCTCTCTCTCTCTCTCTCTCTCTCTCTCCAGCCTTCATTTCCTTTTCTATCTTTGCATTCTGACCTCAATCCCCCTCTCTTTTTTATCCTTATCAGCTCTCTCTCTCTCTCTCTCTCTCTCTCTCTCTCTCTCTCTCTCTCTCTCTCTCTCTCTCTCTCTCTCCCCGACCTTCATTTCCTTCTCTATCTTTGCATTCTGACCTCAATCCCCCTCTCTTTTTTATCCTAACCAGCCTCTCTCTCTCTCTCTCTCTCTCTCTCTCTCTCTCTCTCTCTCTCTCTCTCTCTCTCTCTCTCTCTCTCTCTCTCTCTCATTTCGTCAATTTCATCACCGTATAAATCACTATCGGCAGCTACTGGGTACGATTCTCTGGCACGACCTTCTCAACACTTACATGCACTTTGTATACATATCCATGAACTCAGGTAATTTGTTCTCGATTAATGCTCAGAACCCCGAGCGGATCAATAAAAGTTGATTACAATTTACTTTCTCTATATTGCAATCTCTCAATATACGCAAGTTCACCTATTTGAGGCCACTTCTTACATAGGAAATTATAATCTCGAATAAACTTGTATCACGCTTCTTTTTTAACAATCCATCTATAATTTCAAATGTGCGCTTTCTGGTTTTAGCCACATACATATGAAAATCATTTGCGTTATATACTGAAAATCGGACTTCACGCTTTGAGAAAACATCAAAAGGCATATGTGGATCTTACCCAAAGACTAAATAATGTGCGTCTCTAAAACTCTCATTTTACTCAGTGTTCAATGCATATTCTGCAGTGGTCAGCATTTCACACCAACTCTTTTCATTATCCATCACAAGAAAGTTGCTGACGGGGAATTTATTTTTCGACGCCACAATGATATTTGAACTCGGTTTATAAATAAAATAGAGGAATGCTTGATTCCATAAACTTCCGTAATACTTTCCTACACTTGATTAATAAACTCGGTTCCTTGACCAGAATTTATTTCACTAGGAGATACAAACTTTTCTATAAAACCCATACTGGCTTTGGCAACTTCGAAAGCTGATTTATCTACTAAAAGATAAATAAAGGTGAAAAGATCTCTAGCGTCAACTAAAACAAAATTATATTTGTCCCTCGAGTGATATTAGTAAAGTATTTTTCCTGAACAATAGAACCAATTTGTTTAGGTGGGACATTTAATAATCGGGGTATATAGAGGTTACACATATGATCCTATATATTTCATCTTTCTCTCCCGTAAGACTTATCGCTGGCCCTCCAAATGGTATTTGTTCCTCTTATGAGGCTTGATATGGCCAATCAGTGTGCGAAAACTACTAACAATAGAAAGAAATAAACGAGCTGGAGAGAACTAAGTGATATATCAAATCATTTAGCTCTAAGTTTGTAATATTTGATGTATCCTATTCAATTGTGAACTGTCAAGGGTTCATTCATACTTCTTTGGGAATCTTCGTTTTTTCTCTCAAGTACACTTTGACTATTCTAAACTGGGTCTTTGTTTTGCTCCTTACAGAGAGTTTGTATACTCCATTCGGTGTTATCTTCCTAGACGTCATACAATGGCAAAATAGGATCATTCATTCAAATAATATTCATACCATTTACTTCATTTTAGGGTCCAGATTCTTCATTCATCCTCATTTCTTCACAGCTGACATCAGGCATCTTATGGAGGTAGCATCATGTCCGGTTTTGAAAAGGATATTGATTTAGCAATAGATCGCGATAGTGCATCTGCTACACGATTACTGCATCCAGTTAAGTACTCAAACCAATAATATTAAATTTCAATAATACTTCTTGCTTGCCTACTAGAGAGATCTTATTTCTTGAATATATATGAAAACGGTAGGCGATCAGACTTAATACAGATAGAATATCGTCATGAAAAATGTATATGCTACTCTAACATTCGCTCAATAGCAAGAGGCTTTTTATCAACAACTGAGAAACGTGGCTTAAGTCCTTTATGAGATCGCAAAGCAAATGGTGTAGGTCAAACTTTATTTTCAAATCGTGTTTTTTTACACCTCAAGTACTTTAGTGAAATTTCCCCAATGTACATTCACTTTTTTCCCAAAGATCTTAATGTCATCAAGATAAATAAACACAAAGCCTCCAACCAAACTAGAAATTACAGTCATCATTACTCTTGAAAATGCGCAGGAGCATTCTTTAAATCAAAGCCCAAGGTGTTGTAATCATAGATTTAATCTCTTGTTAATAATACTTTCTTCTTATAGCTTCCAGGTTCAAACCTAATCTGATGATAAACTTACTTTGAATAGAGCGTGGGGAAAAAAAATCAGTATTGCGCTTTTTGCACAAGCTCTCTTTAATGGATTATGATGAAAAAAACTCATCTTTACTAACGTTCTACGATAACCTTTACAAATGCTAAATGCACCGTGTTTTTCCTTCACTACTACTACTACTACTACTACCACTACTACTACTACTACTACTACTACTACTACTACTACTACTACTACTACTGGAGACTGCCAGGCATAATTTGAATAAGAAATTATTCTATGAACCCGCATATCATTTAATTGACGATCAGCCTCTGCATGAGAGACAATAGTTACACAAATGGATGAGTTACTCAAAGTATAAGAAAAGGTTTAAGTGTCCTTATTGAGATATTAGAGACTGAAGGGCCTTTGCTGTAATATATATATATATATATATATATATATATATATATATATATATATATATATATATATATATTATACATATATATATATATATATATACCCTGTATATATATATATATATATATATATATATTATATATATATGTATATATATATGTATATATATATATATATATATATATATATATATATATATATATATATATATATAAATATATATATACATATATATATATATATATATATATATATATATATATATATATATTTATAAATATATATATATATATATATGTATACATATATATATGCATATATATATATATATATATATATATATATATATATATATATATGCATATATATATATATATATATATATATATATATATATATATATATATATATATATATATATACTTATATATACATACATACATATATATATATATATATATATATATATATATATATATATATATATATATATATATATATATCCTTTTATATCATTTTAGATTTATAATTGCTGTTTTCTTTTTTGTTAGTACCCGTTTAATTGTAAATGTAAGATGCTTCAGTATGTTAATAGCTACTAACGTGTAACTGTAATGTCCACATTATGAATTTTTAACTGTAAACTGTCCACATAATTTCAATGTGCTTGTTGTTATCATAATTTCTCTAAAGCAAAGAAGTGTGACGGGCCGAAAGAGGGTTGAGAACTCAAAGGCAGGATGCAATCAACTGAGTTGTTTATTAAGGAACACTCTCCTTTATATACAAAACCTCAAGGCAACAGGACATAACATGTTCGAGAGAGAGACAATATTACAGAGCAAAAACCGGAGACATGATCATTCAGGTTCTTTTTAGTGCGAGGGAAGAGCGGAGATACAAGCATAATATATACAAAATAATTATGTACAATTGTGTGACATACGGTTGGTACATGGCTCCCCCACTAAAAATGACATACTGTAAATTTTAAATAGGCGCCCTGATCTAGAGAGGCGAACTGTAGGCGGGTCATCTGGCAGAAGATAAGCAGGTTTTAGACGATCAATGGAGACCCAGTCTTCTTTGCCCTGAATGTTTAGTAGGAATGCTTTCGGACTGCGTCGGATCACAACGAAAGGGCCCGTGTAAGGGGGCGTTAGTGGTGGCTTGCTAGTGTCGTTGCGCAGGAAGACGTGCATTGCAGAGTGCAAGTCCGTTGGTATGTGATGCTTCGCTGGGGGCTTGAAAGTTCGGCGGCACGAAGTAAATTTTCCCACGACGTGACGTATGCGCTGGAGATCGTCGGAGGAGGTTGTAGAAGGAAAAAATTCGGCAGGGACGACCAACGGGTCGCCATACACCATTTCAGCTGCCGAGACATCCAGGGCGTCTTTAGGAGTGGTCCTTAGTCCCAAGAGGACCCAGGTAATCTGAGTAAACCAGTTACAATCCTTGCAGCGGGACATCAAAGCTGCTTTGAGGGTGCGATGAAAACGTTCAACTATTCCATTGGTAGCGGGGTTGTAGGCCGTTGTCTGATGTAGGGTGATGCCCAGGAGATTCGCTAATGATGTCCACAATTGAGAGGTGAAAGTGGTTCCCCTGTCAGAAGTAATATGCTCAGGGATACCGAATCTTGAAATCCATCCAGAGAGTAAGGCAGATGCACATGAGGCGGACGTTGCAGTTTCCATGGGAATGGCTTCAGGCCAATGAGTGGAGCGGTTGATGACGGTAAACAGGTAACGATGTCCTTGTGATGTGGGTAGGGGGCCTACAACGTCGACGTGAATGTGTGCGAAACGACTCTGAGGTTGAGGAAAGGTGCCCACTCCTGAATCCGTGTGTCGATGTACTTTGGAAGTTTGGCAAGAAGTACAGGCGCCGGACCCAATCCATAGCATCCTTAGAAATGCCATGCTAAATGAACTTTCCCTTCAGCAGCTGTGCAGTAGAACGGCACGAGGGATGTGAAAGGCCGTGAATGAAATCAAACACCTGTCGGCGCATGGGGAGCAGGAATCCAAGGTCGCGGTCTACCAGTACTGACGTCACAGAGGAGGGTGGTGTTGGAGTCTTCGAGGGGAAAGTCTTCCCAACGGAGGGACGTGCAGGATGTCCTACAAGCTGGATACTCTGGATCCTGTCGTTGGGCTTCAGCCAAGGCGTTGTAATCCAATCCTAGTTGAACGGCAGCTAACGTGTTTCTTGACAAGGCATCGGCAACGGGATTCATTTTCCCAGGGACGTATTGGATGGTGCAATTGTATTCAGCCACAGCGGAGAGATGTCGGCGTTGACGGGCGGACCAGGCGTCAGACTGTCGAGTGAAGGCGTGCACCAGAGGCATGTGGTCTGTGCGAATGACGAAGGGCGTGCCTTCTAAGAAATGGCGAAAGTGATGGACAGCCAAGTGCACCGCCAGCAATTCTCGATCGAAGGTAGAATAACCCGATTCTGCCTTGGACAGTTTTCTGGTGAAAAGGCCAATGGGCGGGGCGAGCCTTTGACCACCTGCTCGAGTACTGCACCAATAGCGACGTCGCTGGCATCGGTGGAGAGAAGGAGAGGGGCGTGTGGGATAGGAAAAGTGAGAGCCGCAGCAGTTGGTAGGGCCTTCTTTGCATTGCAGAAGGCTGCTTCTTGAAGGGGACCCCTCTTCAGGTCCTTTGGCTTGCCCTTGAGGGAAGCGTAGAGGGGAGCAAGAGTGGCGGCAATGTCTGGCAGAAAACGGTGATAATAGTTGATCATGCCCAAGAATTCCTGCAGAGCTTTGACGGTCGAGGGCGCGGGGAAGTTCTGAACGGCTGCTACCTTCTCAGGGAGGGGATGGACTCCTTCAGGAGTGATACGGTGCCCTAAGAATGACACTTCGTTGGCGCCAAAGGTATACTTGTCGTACCGGACTACAAGGCCGTTTAGTTGCAGGCGGTTCGAGCACGATGCGCAGGTGACAGAGGTGTTCCTCTTTTGAGGAGAAGAACACAAGTATGTCATCCACATAACATACACAGAAAGGGAAGTCCCCTAAGATGCCATCCATGAGACGTTTAAAACGTTGCCCCATCATTACGAAGGCCAAAACAGGAGTAATTGAAGGTGTATGTACCAAACGGAGTGGTGATGGCGGTCTTGGGGATGTCTTCTGGGTTCATAGGCACCTGATAATACCCCTTCAGGAGGTCGAGCGTAGAGAAAACCTTCGCTTTGTGCAGATCGGAGGTCACGTCGGCAATGTTTGGGAGGGGGTAGTGATCCGGTTCTGTTTGCATGTTCAGGCGCCTGTGATCCCCGCATGGACAGAGGGAGCCGTATTTCTTCAGAACGATGTGTAAGGGTGACGACCATGGGCTGGAGGCCTTTTGGCAAAGGCCCATTTCCTCTATTTCGGCGAACGTCTGTTTGGCGGCTGCCAATCGTTCCGGTGCCAGACGTCTGAATTTTGCGAAGACTGGGGGTCCCGTCGTCTTGATATGGTGATAAATACCGTGCTTGGCAGGAACCGTGGGCGTTTGGCGAAGTTCTGGACGGAAAACTTCCGGGTACGACGTGAGGAGGTGGGCGTAGGCATCCGTGGGTGCGCTGTTGTGGAGAGCGAGGTTAGAGGGGGCGGGTTGAAGAGGTGTCGACAAGTACTAGTCTGCGTTGACCAATCGTCGGTGGGCGACATCGACCAGAAGGTGTAAATGAGAGAGGAAATCCGCACCGAGGATTGGCATTGTGACATCAGCATCGAGAAACTTCCAATTGAATTTACCTTTTCCGAACGATAATGTGAGGTTCTCATAACCGTAGGTGGGTATCGCAGATCCGTTGGCAGCTACCAAGCGGACGTCGGCAGATGTAGACAGACTACGTCGTGCCTTGACGAGTTTCCTTGGCAAAAGAGAACGACAAGCACCCGTGTCTACCAAAAATCGCACGCCCGTTCCTGCATCCTGTAAAAAGAAAAGATTAGAAACATGGGAGGCCACCACCACAAGTGATGGCCTACTTACACGTTTTTTGGCGACTGACAATCCTTGGCACATTTCTTCGCGGATTGTCCCCGAATCTGAAGTGGTAGTAGCAAAACTGCGGCGGATGGGAGGTAGTAAGTGGCTGTAGAAGTCGTTCGTTGGGGCGCGAGCGATTGGTGGGTGGTGGGCGGCTTTGTCGCTGCTTCGGCACGTCATGGGGTAGGCGTGTATGTCCTACGGCATTCATGTCAGCTTCGGTTGACATTGAATAGGCATTCTCGTCGTCAGGGGGGGAGACGTTGATGGAGGTCTTGAAGTGGCTGTCCATAAGGGCGTCGGCTTTGGTCATCAAGTCCTTTATGGGTAAACTATCGACATCGGGTATGGCAGCGCGTACAGGTTCGGGTAACGGCGTATCCAAAGGGCACGAAATAGGTTCACCTCACGAGGAGAGCCGTCTGCGGCAGGTTGAAGGCGAGCGATACTGGTCATCTCCCTGAGGGCAAGCGAAGCCCTTTGGTCCCCCAACGGTTGTTGCGAGAGCTGAAAAAGCTTTGCTATACGGGCGGCTGGCGACGGCGAGTACTGCTGCAGAAGGTATGTTTTGAGGGCGTCATACGCTATTGGGGTGTCTCCTTGTTCACAAAGCCATAT
>NC_090732.1:27006934-27011697 GCF_036898095.1 Palaemon carinicauda | reverse complement strand
TATTCATCATAACATGTACATCTCTATGGTCTAAGTCTACTAATAATGATTCCTTTATTTTGACCTTATCATTGTTTTATGAGCAACAATAATCTTAGTTTCTACATCAGCAATCCACCAATCTAAACCATATGATGCAAGACACATTTTGTCAGGATTTACTTCTACATCACACACCCCCACCCCCACCCCCACCCCCCAAAAAAAAGGGCTCCCTGGCTTACAATAGCAACTTGTGTCATGGTAAAAGTTAGTGTAAATCGTGAATTAAGACTTAAATTAATGTTATTTTTGTTAGTGACTGAGTTTGCACTGTTTGTTCATATACATGAAGTTCGTCTCACGTGCATTATCCCTAAACTGTTACTGTGTAATCATGATCATCTATCAGCAGTACGTCTTATGTTTCAATCCGTTATAACACCTAACAAATCCTGAGGGTCTGTGTTTGTCTCCTATACTTACTTGAAGAAAAAGGCTAAAATATTCAAACTAAAAGTAAATAGTAGATAAAACACACTAGATAGAAAATTCACGTACTTACAGGTTCGTCGTAGGGAAAATATTCCTAAACTAGATTATACGCCACTTAAACGTATTAAAAATATTCTAAGTCAGCCCGTAGTATTCAAATTTATACCATTCTTCATCTATGTGTATTTTGTATAAGAATGGAATATTGTTCTTCTCTAAACAATTACGGCAATAATTTGTTTAACCTTTGTCATGTAATTTTACATGCAACAGTATTCAATAATTTCCACTGAAAATTATAAAAGCAGCACATGAAAAATTTACTCTATGCATCAATTCTTCTAGCATAATTAAATATATTAGTTCAAATTCATCTATCACTATGTTTCTCGTACTTCTGTGCTTGAGCAACTGGAATGTTCTTTTCACCGATACGCAGTCACTTCTTCAGAGAAAAAAAGAAAAATTCTGCATACGTCGTTTAGTTTCCCCATTGGGAAATGTTGTCAATAGCTTTCTCTTCAAGGTTTCTTCACAAAGCACTCACGGTGTTTTCAAAAAGAAAAAAAAAACAAAAATAACGGTTTTTCTTTCATGCTGAGGTTTTTTTGCTACAGTCGTCTTCATATAGTTTTCTGCGGTGGTTAACTTAATGTGAAGTAAAAACTGCAATTTTATTTTCTTACAAATTCTATTAGCCTACCTTATGTCCATTCATATTACATATCCACCATAGTAGACAGGATTGTAATGCATACCATTTTGATATTATACAGACATATATATATATATATATATATATATATATATATATATATATATATATATATATATATATATATATATATATATATATATACATACATATATATATATATATATATATATATATATATATATATATATATATATATATATATATAATATATATATATATATATATATATATATATATATATATATATATATATATATATATATATATATATATATATATAATATATATATATATATATATATATATATATATATATATATATGTTTGTGTGTGTGTGTGTGTGTGTGTGTCCGCGTGTGTGTATATAGCTTGATGAATTACGGTTGTCATTGATTTAGGGTTTTTATTCATCTTAAAATTATTCTGTTATTTGTTCCATTGACTTGCTTTGGTTAATTATTTATAATGCAAATGTTTGTATTTGTTATTATATTTGACAACTTCATAATCATAATCATTCAGGAGATCCTAAATAATACGGGATGGAAGGATAACGCATGACAATTGTTCAACTGTATGTATCAGCCTCTAACGGGAAATTATTAAATTTCCCAATAAATGTCAAGGGCTCGCTCTTGCACTTTCTCTCAATTACTTTTTATTTGCCTAATTAAATCTTCCTTCTCGATTTCTCGGCTCTCTCTCTCTCTCTCTCTCTCTCTCTCTCTCTCTCTCTCTCTCTCTCTCTCTCTCTCTCTCTCTCTCTAATCATTATAAAACTCGTATGTTACCCTTATATCACTCGTCTACCCACTGCTTTTCCTGTGAAATAACAATTACATAAATGTACAAGTACATACGATTATTCATGAAAGGAGTTAGAGAGAGAGACCCTATCTCTCCTAAACTCTTCATAACATGCTTAAAAGATTTTTTTTTTTTCAATTAAGATTTGGAAAATGTAGGAGTTGATATTAATGAGGAATACTTCAATAACTTAAGATTTGCAGAGGAATTGCAAAAGATGATAAAAGATTTTGATAGAGAAAGCCGAAATGTAGAACAGAATGTGAATATGATCAAAACTCAGATAACGTTTATTGAAAATGCAGAGTCAACAAGTAAAAGTTATGAACGAACCTCGAGATTTTTTATTGAAAAATCGACCTTGGGACAGACAGTAAGTGTTTCCGAAGGACACGAGACCAAAATTAAAAGAAAGATAGACATGGCATCAAAAATCCTTTGGTTAAAAAACAGAATAGTAGTAATTATGAAAAGTAAAAGGCCACTTTCTGCAGAAAAAAAGAAAAAGTACATAATCCTTACCAGTTTTAAATTATGTATTCAGAACCTTTGAACTTTACTAAATCCTCATTACAAAAGCTAGTTAAAACTTAAAGAGCTAGGAAAAGAATTATGATGGGAATAAAAAAGCAACATTGATACTAGAGCAAACTAACGTAGAAGATATTCTAACAACATGCTGGAAAAATATATATATATATATATATATATATATATATATATATATATATATATATATATATATATATATATATATATATATATATATACATATACATATATATATATATATATATATATATATATATATATATATATATATATATATATATATATATATTATAAATTTTAATTATAAATGTGTATTTTCTAGAAAGAGATAAAAAATAGAGCTAAGTTAAATTAGTGCATGGTGCAAACTATGGGGCTTAGATTTGAATATCAACAAAACTTAAAACATGATTGTAAGTCGTAAAGAGAGACTCGTGAACATCCAGATTTCTGCAATGACAATTGCATAAAATATTGGCTTATTAGGAAAATCTTTATAAGATTTTTAGTGATCTATTTATTTTTATGAAATTTTTAATTCTTTCATTCTACCTTATTTTGGGTATTGTTTTATTGTCTGGTCTTTAGCTGCTGACTCTCATCCTTATTTGATGGAAAAAACTTGCATTAGATTTTTTCATAAATCTTACTATCCTTTGCATTCGGATCTTCCCATATTGCATCATTTTGTACGTAATACTATGTATGCAGTTAGTGCCATTCTATTATTCTATTTTACACCTGTCACCAGATAATGGAATATTCTTCATAATTAGGTAGTTGAATCGATGAAACTTGATAATGTCAAACTTGCAATAAATGTTTTTATGCTGGGCAGGCTACCATGACTGTCTCTTCATTGTTTATATATGACGTATATATGTCAATATTAGGAGTGATCTTAAGATATTTCATATTCTTCATTCATTACTTTTATATGGTTCAGATATTTCCTTATTTACTTTCGTCACTGGGTTATTTTTGCTTTTTGGAGGCACTGTGATTTCAGCATCCTACTGAGCCAAGTAGGTTATTAGCTTATCAAATAATAATAATAATAATAATAATAATAATAATAATAATAATAATAATAATAATAATAATAATAATAATAATAATAATAATAATATATAAACAGAGTTACTTATACTAGCATTATGCGCTGTTGTTGCCTATTCAAAAAGTCCCTGCCTGGCATTGTGTCGTACTGGGGTTCGAGTACCACTCAAGTTCAGTAGTTTTGTATGGTGTCTACAACCTAACTATCCTTTTGGTCCTGTCTTGGATGGAGAGGTGGCTTACGCGCTAATAATATGTATATATATAGTCAGTCCTGTAATCTATAGTATTGTCAATATCCTTCGCCTCAGCCATTTATGGCCTTTCATTAAACCTTTATTTAAGGTTTCAGTACAAGTTAGATAAATATTGCCAAATCTATGGAAATGCAAATCACAAAAGGAGAGATAATGTTTTAGTTGCGAAAAACATGGTAGAGAATGTTAAAGACATTATGAAAAACTTCTATAATAGCTTTTTATCAGCGAAACGGTATGTAACATTGGTTAGGAATAAGTAATTTCTTCACGGTAAATGTCCATTCAGGCACACTACATGTTCAAGCAGCATATTCAGCCAGAGACTTCAAAATTTTGAACTATACTCTTTCGTATCATTGGTGCTATCATAGACCATAAATATGTTCTTTCATTCTTTTCAAATAATTCATAGTTGAGTTTCGAATCCTTTTGCAGTATGAAGTTCACATTTTTCTAATTAAAATACTTATGATAAAATATTTCTTTTTTACAATAACGTAGCTCATCGGAGAATGTAGTTCAAAATATTTTTCCCGATTCCCATTTTCCAAAAAATAGTACTAAACTGTCATCCCAAAATCATATCTTTAACCAAAATAATAATGAGGAGGACAAGAAACTGAAATTATAGGAAATTGATTATTATTTTTATGATGAATTACAATAAAATTGCAATAGAGGAAAATGTTCAAGATATTATCAATCTGAAATATGAATAACATTATAGAACTGATACTGTAGGATCTTTATAAATGATAGATAATAATTTAGATTACCCCTTTCCTTTCTCGTTATAACCAATACCGGATGTGTTCTTGAAAGTATATTTTCACAATCTGTTTCCTTAGAGAGGTTTCATACCTATTTTTGGTGAAGCTTCTAACTCAATTTCG
>NC_090732.1:26996934-26999434 GCF_036898095.1 Palaemon carinicauda | reverse complement strand
ATATATATATATATACATATATATATATATATATATATATATATATATATATATATATATATATATATATATGTATATATATATATATATATATATATATATATATATATATATATATATATATATATATATTTATATATGTATATATATATATATATATATATATATATATATATATATATATATATATATATATATACATATATATGTATATATATATATATATATATATATATATATATATATATATATATATATATATATATATATATATATATATATATATGTATATATATATATATATATATATATATATATATATATATATATATATATATATATATATATATAAAGCTTTTAGTAAAGTAATAAAGGTATTTAAGAGGGTCCAAAAACACATCGAAGAAGACCTAGCATATTTCGAATCGTTTCGAATAAAGCCTTGTTCATTTTAATTCCATATAAGTGAAAAATCGCGAACATTTACACAAATGTAACAAAACACGGTTAATGGCATATTAACATTCCTGCTTAAGCATTTTAGCCCAAAAAAGGAGGACCAAAATTCATTCAAATACCCGAAGGAGAAATGGTAGTAGGATTGACTTACGACCTCAGTTGTGGTAGGTAAATTGGAGAAGTGGAAACGTTAGAGTGTATTTAAAAACGAAACAAGCTTTTTGATGTATAAGGACTCAATTGAAGTTACAAAATCCCTATTGTTTGTTTCAACAGGTAATAGATTTTTTCATGAACCTCAATTTTACATATAGGGGCATGGGTCTTTTTTTTCGCAAATTACGATTCATTCAGTTTTTGTTCCGTTCTGTAACTAAATCCCTTGTGGCTATAGTATTACATCTGCAATAACCTGTAACAAAATCCAACATAGATAACGGAACATCTTGACACTTCAGTGGATTGATTGGAACTAATTTGATGTTTAGGACTCGAATTCTTGTTTATTTATTTGTTTAAATTTGGTTGGAAACTTGTGATCTGAAATAAAAGCAAAAGTGACATATATGTTTTTCTTTAAGACATATAAGAAAAGGTGTCGGATTAGAGAAATGTCTTGGCAGACTGTTAACCATATTTGAAAACCACATATTTAGGATACGGGTCTTATCTGATTTTTTTTTTTTTTTACTAAAAATAAAACCTCATTTTGAAAGAGAGACTAGCTTAAAGAATAACAAAGAACCTTATAAACTAAAGTTCATCATTTATAGCTAAGTTCAAAATTATAAAAACTTGAACTATCAAGTGTATGTTTGATTCTGAAACACAGATATGGTAAATTTGAAATTGTCTCCTTTTACATTGATGTCTAAGAAACGTAAAATTGGTTTTCTTTTTCCAAAGTGAGTTTCATACTTCAGTACTGATTAATAACATGGTGGGACATCTCATGTTACCATTGTTAGACTAACATAAGAGTTTTATCAACGAATCGTCTGCAATTAACAGTTTTACACTTACCGTGATAACAAGTTAAAGCATTTCTGCTAAACAACACACAAAATTATTTGAAAACGGAAATCCTATTAAGAAATCTACTACGGAAAAGCTGCCCATTTATAAACAAACATTGAGTCATGTAAAGAAATCTCGAGAAAAGACCCAAATTGAAACTATATCACGATTTCATACTCATACAATGGTCAGCGTGGTGAAGAAAAGAGCAAACACTAGACATGAGTTATTACATGTCTGAAGTCTTTGTCCTGCAGTGGATTAGAAACGGTTTGATTTATTGTTAATGTTGTTGTTGTAAATGTTTTTTTGTTGTCATATATATATATATATATATATATATATATATATATATATATATATATATATATTATATGTATCTATGTATATATGTGTATATATATATATATATATATATATATATATATATATATATATATATATATATATATATATATATATATATATATATATATATATATATATATATATATATATATACATATATATATATATATATATATATATATATATATATATATATATATGTATATATATATATATATATATATATATATATATATATATATATATATATATATATATATATATATATATATATATATACATACATACATATACTATATATAAATATATATATATATATATATATATATATATATATATATATATATATATATATATATATATTTACATACATACATATACTGTATACATACATATACTGTATACATATATATATATATATATATATATATATATATATATATATATATATATATATATATATATATATATATATATATATATATATATTTACATACATGCATATACTGTATATATATAGATATATATATATATATATATATATATATATATATATATATATATATATATATATGTATGTATATATATATATATATATATATATATATATATATATATATATATATATATATATATATATATATGTATGTATGTATATTGATTTGATGTTGCTTTA
>NC_090732.1:26969434-26971934 GCF_036898095.1 Palaemon carinicauda | reverse complement strand
CATGAAGCCATTTGCATGGAAACTGCAACGTCCGCCTCATGTACATCTGCCCTATTCTCAGGTTGGATAGCAAGATTTGGTATCCCTGAGCATATTACTACTGACAGGGGTTCCACTTTCACCTCTCAATTTTGGACATCCTTAGCGAATCTCCTTGGCATCACCCTATTATTATTATTATTATTATTATCATTATTACTATCCAAGCTACAACCCTAGTTGGAAAAGCAAGATGCTATAAGCCCAGGGGATCAAATAGGGAAAAATAGCCCAGTGAGGAAAGGAAATAAGGAAATAAATAAATGATGAGAATAAATTAACATTAAATCATTCTAAAAAAGTAACAACGTCAAAACAGATATGTCATAATATATATAAAGTATTAAAAACGTCAAAAACAAATATGTCTTATATAAACTATAAAAACTCATGTCTGCCTGGTCAACAAAAATGCATTTGCTCCAACTTTGAACTTTTGAAGTTCTACTGATTCAACTACCCGATTAGGAAGATCATTCCACAACTTGGTAACAGCAGGAATAAAACTTCTAGAGTACTGCGTAGTATTGAGCCTCATGATGGAGAAGGCCTGGCTATTAGAATTAACTGCCTGCCTAGTAATTCGAACAGGATAGAATTGTTCAGGGAGATCTGAATGTAAAGGATGGTCAGAGTTATGAAAAATCTTATGCAACTTGCATAATAAACTAATTGAACGACGTTGCCAGAGATTAATATCTAGATCAGGAATAAGAAATTTAATAGACCGTAAGTTTCTGTCCAACAAATTAAGATGAGAATCAGCAGCTGAAGACCAGGCAGGAGAACAATACTCAAAACAAGGTAGAGTGAAAGAATTAAAACTCTTCTTCAAAATAGATTGATCACCGAAAATCTTAAAAGACTTTCTCAATAAGCCAATCTTTTGTGCAATTGAAGAAGAAACAGACCTTAAATGGTTCTCAAAAGTAAATTTACTGTCGAGAATCACACCTAAAATCTTGAAAGAGTCATACAAATTTAAAGAAACATTATCAATACTGAGATCCAGATGTTGAGGAGCCACCGTCCTTGACCTACTTACAATCGTACCTTGAGTTTTGGTAGGATTCAACTTCACCATGCACTAATTCTAGCTAAATCTCTATTAAGGGATTCACCAACCCTAGATCTACATTCAGGGGATGGAATTGATGCAAAGAGATTAGCATCATCTGCATATGCAACAAGCTTGTTTCCTAGGCAAAACCCCATGTCATGTGTATATAGTATAAAAAGTAATGGGCCAAGAACACTACCCTGTGGAACACCGGATATCACATTCCTATAATCACTATGGTGCCCATCAACAACAACTCTTTGAGATCTATTACTTAAAAAATCAATAATAATGCTAAGAAATGACCCACCCACTCCCAACTGTATCAGTTTGAAAACAAGGGCCTCATGATGAACACGGTCAAAGGCAGCACTAAAATCAAAGCCAATCATACGAACTTCCCGACCACAATCAAGGGATTTCTGTACAGCATTGGAGATTGTAAGAAGGGCATCACATGCTCCAAGGCCTTTACGAAAACCAAATTGCAAACTAGGGAGTAGATGATTACCTTCAGCAAACCTATTAAGACGTTTTGCCAGAAGACGTTCAAAAACTTTAGATAATATGGGAGTTATGGAAATTGGGCGGTAATCAGTGGGACTTGAGCTACCACAAACACATTTACATAGCGGAGTAACATTACCAATTCTTCAACTAGCGCTAAAAGCTCCTCTTCTTGCTAACTTGCGCAAAATAACAGATAACTTTGAAGCTAAGAAATCTGCTGTCTTTATAAAAAACAAAGGAAAAATACCATTTGGGTCTACACCTACATAAGCATCAAAGTCCATCAACAGAGCTTTAATCTCACGAGATCGAAAAGCTAAACTAGTTAGTTTAGCCTTGGGAAAACAGGAATGAGGAAGTTCAAGTTTTTCATTACTCTGTTTACTGTCAAAAACATCAGCCAAAAGGGTTGCCTTTTCCTTTGGGCAGTGAGTGACTGAGCCATCAGGTTTAAGTAAAGGAGGAACTGTTGCATCTACACCAAAGAGTGCAGTTTTAAGGGTAGAGCACCATTTATGTTCCTTAGTTGTACCAGAAAGAGTTTCTTTTATGGTTAAATTGTACTCCTTTTCAGTTGAGGCATAAACTCTCTGAGCAAAAGCTCGAAGCTAAGTATAGTTGTTCCAGGTCAAATCTGATCTGTTACCCTTCCAAAGGTGATAGGCCTCCTGCTTCTCCAAATATGCACGTCTACAATCATCATTGAACCACGGTTTGTCTTTCACTCGGTACCTTATCACACGAGAAGGGATACGCCTATCAATTATGTTGACTAGATTCCCATTCAAAGGGACAACAGGATCTACACTATTATATAATTGTGACCAATTCAAGCACAGAAGATCATGCAAAATCCCATTCCAGTCTGCTTGGGATTTCATATAAATTTTA
>NC_090732.1:26944434-26964434 GCF_036898095.1 Palaemon carinicauda | reverse complement strand
TAAGTCTACGCCAACAGTCAAATTTCAGGTGGGGTCTGTAACATTTGCACTGACATTCTTTACATTGCCTACCTAATGTATACTGGGTATCGATTGCATACTTGGACAATATTTCATTATATCCAACAGAATATCCATTTATGAAGAAACAAGGAATATAGAAGTGATGGTAGGAAAATGAATTCTGCCGATAGAAGATTATGAAAAGGTTAGTGCTAACCCGACAAGGGTGAAACAGGTGGGTAGGTTAACTGCAGGTGAAATTTTGGCCCTCTAGGTGTAAACCCGGATAACAGTGTCCCTGTCTCGGCCTCTCTCAGAGGAAACAAAGGCTCTTGTTAGACCACCTGAAAAATGGGCACGTGATTGGTAGAAGGCCTGTTATAGATAAAAAAATATAGAGTGCACATAGCAAACAATCAATTTAGAAAAAAAAATATAATTGTTTTAGGTTGATAATTCGTGTACGAATTGGAGTTGTACGAACTTGATGACAGACTCATGGCAGTAGCGCCTCAAGGTTGCAAGAACGAAGGCAGTCAGAACTTGATTATTCAAGCTCTAGAACATTGTCTGCCAGAATATCAACCTGTAATTAGTAACATTGTTGTGTTATTCAAAAACAATTCCAATTGAAGATGAGTCGCCTGGGATGGAACATCGATTTTCCCTTAGCATTGAAATTGGGCAGATGAAACCTATTAGGTCAAGGCCTTATGGTGTACCCGTTCATTTCCTTTGTGAAGTAGAAATAGAAATGAGTATTTTTAGAGAACAAGAAATTATCGAGGGAAGCAAATCTCCCTAAACTTTTGCATTTGTAGCAGTAAGGAGAAAGGGTGACTCGGTAAGATTGTGTTAATTATAGGAAATTGAATGCAGTCGCGAAAGTCAATGCGTTTCCGTTGCTTTCGATCAAAAGAGTTGCTCGTAATGGTACACGATAGTAAATATTTTACAACGATTGATTTCATATTAAGGTACTATTAAATGCCCTTTCAGGCGGACAGTGAGTGCAAAATATCATTTGTAGCTAACAATCGTTAATTCCAGTTTAATATTATCTACTTCATTTTGCTCTTATATCCATGTTCTCTCTTCCTATCTCGTTGTGTTATTTCCATCATTATTCTTTCCATAGCTATTTGAGTTCCAAATACCTTATGTTCTAGGGCTTTAATAAGGCTCTAGGTTTCTGATGTATATATATATATATATATATATATATATATATATATATATATATATATATATATATATATATATATATATATATATATATATATATATATATATATATATATATATATATATATATATATATATATATATATATATTATATATATATATATATATATATATATATGTATATATATATATATATATATATATATATATATATATATATATATATATATATATATATATATATATATATATATATATATATATATATAATTCATATATATATAATTTATATATATATATATTATACATACATACATATATATATATATATATATATATATATATATATATATATATATATATATATATATATATATATATATATATATATATATATATATACATATATATATATATATATATATATATATATATATATATATATATATATATATATATATATACATATATATTTTTTTTTTTTTTTTTCTGAGGGGACGAGTAAGCATCATGACGGAGCTGATAAACCGGGGTCAATCTCGTATCCCGATTGGAACTGCAAACTTCGTCAAAGATTTGTAAAAGGATGTGAGATCTTTTGAGAAATCATTCTTTTATTTTCAAAAAATACTTGAAATTTTCCGTTTAGGAAAATTCCATGTTTTGTTTCCACATATTTTTCATATATGCAATGTTCACTACCATAGTCTTTTTATTAAAGGATTTGAATCACGCGTTGGTTCCAAATATTAAATTGAAAAATAGAGATGTGTCTTTTATTATTCCTGGTCCCCTCTAAGACATTATATATGAATTTCAATCGTTAAAAAGTATGCCCCCCAAAAAACATATATATAATGCGGTGAAACGGCTTGTGTAATACCATGATCAGTAAGGCTATACTAGTCAGACTCCCCCATACTAGATTGGTTTGCTGTGAGCAATCAGGTTAAAGTCTCATACCATCACCAATCCGCAGTAGCCAGCGTGGTGATGAAAATGATCTAACAGTCTAACCCCTAAAATGACTAAGTTCAGTCCCCAACAGCGCACTAGAAACGGGTGCCTTGGTGTTTGTTGTTGTTATTTGTATACGCAGGGATCTATACACACACACACACACACACACAGACATATATATATATATATATATATATATATATATATATATATATATATATATATATATATATATATATATATATATATATATATATATATATATATAAATGTGTGCGTATATTTATACAACATTGTTTACAATAATTCTAACTATTGTATTTTCTTTTTGTATATTCATGATGACTTACCAAAACTGCGGCACTCGTATGAATATTTCATGCTTCCATCTGAGAGGTACAAAGAGAGCGTAAGAGAGACTATGTACGTATGTGACAGAATATATCAAAAATCTGTTCTAGAACTATTAAAAAATTAAAAGTGAAAATGTTCATAAAACGGAGCTCATGTGGACAGACCCACAGACAAATAGAGGAAAACAAGTTACAAAGCGTAGCTTTAACTTGGGTGATGACTATTTTCTTCTTCTGGGAGATCAGGGAGTTTCTTGAGCACCACTGGTGAGAGATGATTCTATCATTCCTTTGTGGTGTGGCAATTCTGTTATTGGCACAGTAATATATCTTCTCTTATTTCTTCGACGACTTGCATTATGACCCGGAAACCTCAAGACGGAGAGATGGAGATGTTTTCAAAGCGACCTTCCTACGAAAAGAATGATTCCCGTATAATTACTCAAAAAAAAAAAAAAATAAAAAAAAAAATGGCACTTATACATGCATATGCCTGTCTGTTTCGTTTGAGTGTGAGAAACCTTCCATCATTTAAAGGAAAAACTATATCTCTGTCCAGAATTTATTTTTATCTATTTCTTGTCTTATTCTAATTGAATGTATAACTTCGATATATGATATTTGTATGAGATTGGTTTATAATAGCCCTAAAACTGTTTCACTTCATTTATATGCCCTACCTAACTTTCATTAAATTCATTTGTCAACCCATAAAACAAATTTGCTCCTTGTATGGCGAAGCATAAACTACGATATTCAAAAAGCTCTCTGAATCTTGTTTTTGACACTACTATAAGCTCTTTGAATATTTGCCACATGCAAATTGTTAGTGTGTAATGTACGGGCAACAAGATACGCATGTACAAATAAAGGGAAATAATTTTATTAGTTTTTAATTCTCAATAATACACACAGTAGCCATTATCAGGTTCCGTGGAAAAATATGGATTCAATGCAGCATGCTAATCTCTACTTAATTATGATTATTGGTGCGCCAGTTAGTTGTTAAGTACTAACAAAGAGGCGAAGTGAATGCAAGTAATTTTTTTTTCTTTAAGCACATCACCGTCTTATATACAAGAAGTTGAGAGCAAGAATGTCAAAAAAAAAATTATTTAAAATAAAACATGCGATACAATAGGTTATTTTATCAGTGTGGGAGAGAGCGAGAGATAAAAAAAAACATTATTATTATTATTATTATTATTATTATTATTATTATTATTATTATTATTATTATTATTAGTAGTAGTAGTAGTAGTAGTAGTAGTAGTAGTAGTAGTAGTAGTAGCTAAGCTACAACCCTAGTTGAAAAAGCAAGATGTTATAAGCCTAAGGGCTCCAGCAGAGAAAAATACCCCATTAAGGGAAGGATATATAGAAATAAATTCACGATATAAGAAGTAAGAAACAATTAAAATGAAATATATAAATACATTAACAACATTAAAACAGGTAATTCATATAAAATCTATAAAAAGACTTATGTCAGCCTTTTCAACAAAAAAATTACCGCAATTTTGAACTTTTTAAGTTCTACTGAATCAACCATCCGATTATGTAAATTAATCTATAACTTGGTCACAGCAGGATTAAAACTTCTAGAGTACTGTTTAGTATTGAGCCTAATGATGGAGAAGGCATGACTATTAGAATTAACTGCATGCCTAGTAGTACGAATAGGACGGAGCTGTCCGGGAAGATTCGAATGCAAAATGAATTAATTGAACGACAGGCCCAGTAATTGATATCTAGAACAGGAATGAGAAATTTGATAAACCGGAACTTCTTGTCTAATAAATTAAGAGGAAAATTAGTAGCTGAAGACCAGGCAGGAGAAAAATACTCGAAACAAGGTAGAATGAAAGAATTAAAATACTTTTTCAAAATAGATTGATCACCGAAAATCTTAAAATACTCTCAATAAGCAGAATTTTATTATGCAATTGAATAAGACACAGATCTAATGTGTCCCTCAAAAGTAAACTGGCTGTCGAGAATCACACCTAAATTATCAAAAGACTCATACAAAGAAACGTTATCAATGCTGAGATCCAGATGTTGACGAAACACTGTCCTCGACCTAATTATAATCATATTTTGAGTTTTCACCATGCACGAATTTTAGCTAGATCTATATTAAGGGATTCAGCAACCCTAGATCTACATTCAGGATATGAAATTGATGCAAAGAGAGTAGCATCATCTGCATATGCAACAAGCTTGTTCTCTAGGCTAAACCACATATCATATGTACATAGTATGAAATTGTAATAGGCTAAGAACACTGCCTTGAGTAACACAAGATATCGTATTCCTATACTTACTATAGTTCCCATAAACTATAACTCTTTGCGATCTATCACTCAAAAAATCAATAATTATGCTAAGAAATGACCCACCCAGTCCTAACTATTTGAGTTTGAAAACAAGGGCCTCATGATTAACAAGGTCAAAGGCAGCACTAAAATCGAGGCAAATCATACGATCTTCCTGACCACAATTAAGGGATTTCTGTGCAGCGTTGGGGATTGTAAGAAGGGCATTACATACTTCAAAGCCTTTCTGAAACTCAAATTGCAAACTAGGGAACAGATGATTACCTTCAGAAAAATTGTTAAGACATTTTGCCAAAACACATTAAAAAACTTTAGATAACATGGGAGCTCTAAAAATTGGGCAGTAATCCGCCTTACATTGTATTAGCATGTATGACACATATCCGGTACACTATTATTGTATTGTCAATTTTTTTGCCAAGTACCAACCTACTGAAAAGACCCATTGAATGTACAAATGAAATTGTCACTCTTATGTAACCCCTTGGATGCCTATTATTACCTGTGGTGTTTCTAAATAAAGTTAGTTAATATTTCACCTCCACTCCTGACTCATTGGTCAGCTACAGAGTGCTTGGAACCTCAAACTCGCCTCCCTGCTCATGACTTCATCGGTCATAAACTCCGAAGAAGTTCACCAGCGACCTCATTTCAATTGTCAATGATGCCAAAATGACACTCTCGTTCTTCCCCAACGAAGATGTGTTTGTTTGGATTCAATGTACTGAGGATCAGTTCTGCATCAAGGACATGGCCCGTTCAAGCAGAAAGGCAGTCTAGGTCATCACTTCTATCCCTGACATATTTCCAAAAATCACTGATTGGCTTTGGAAACAACTGGACGCTAATATACCGTATGATACCTTACTATATGGTAAGGGTGCAGGAATACCACCACCTTATGTCCTGTTTGTCACAGAAATTTAATAAACTGACAGCTGCTAACTTGAAGTTTCCCTTTTTAGCAAAAGGCTATGCCCACTGCCAATAACTGTGGTTGGTGACAATAAGGGCATGTGATGACGGTATTCAGGTAACCATGCCCTTATGATGTGTTAAGGTGACCTATAACATCGATGTGAATGTGGGCAAAGCTTCATGCCGCCAGACTTACAAGGTCCGAGCCAAGCAACACATATCAACAGATTTGTAATCATCAATGCATGTTTTCCTACGCAACGATACTAGCAAGTCACCGTCAACACCCAGTTACACAGGCCCTTTCCTCGTGATTCGTCGTACGCCGAAAGCATTCCTCCTCGATATGCGTGTCAAAGAGGACTGAGTCTCTATTGATTGCCTAAAACCTGCATATCTCTAGCCAGATGACTAACCTATGGTACGCCTCTCAAGAGCAGGGCGCTCTAATTCATATGTATGTCTTTTATAAGGGGTGGGGGCATATTATTATTATTATTATTACTATCCAAGCTACAACCCTAGTTGGAGAAGCAAGATGCTATAAGCCCAGGGGCTCCAACAGGGAAAAATAGCCCAGTGAGGAAAGGAAATAAGCAAATAAATAAATGAAGAGAATAAATTAACAATAAATCATTCTAAAATAAGAAACAACGTCAAAACAGACATGTCATATAAAAACTATCAACAACATCAAACACAAATATGTCATAAATAAACTATAAAAAGACTATGTCCGCCTGGTCAACAAAAAAGCATTTGCTCCATCTTTGAACTTTTGAAGTTCTACTGATTCAACCACCCAATTAGGAAGATCATTCCACAACTTGGTCACAGCTGGAATAAAACTTCTAGAGTACTGCGTAGTATTGAGCCACGTGATGGAGAAGGCCTGGCTATTAGAATTAACTGCCTGCCTAGTATTACGAACAGGATAGAATTGTCCAGGGAGATCTGAATGTAAAGGATGGTCAGAGTTGTGAAAAATCTTATGCAACATGCATAATGAACTAATTGAATGACGGTGCCAGAGATTAATATCTAGATCAGGAATAAGAAATCTAATAGACCGTAAGTTTCTGTCCAACAAATTAAGATGAGAATCAGCAGCTGAAGACCAGACAGAAGAACAATACTCAAAACAAGGTAGAATGAAAAAATTAAAACACTTCTTCAGAATAGATTGATCACCGAAAATCTTGAAAGACTTTGCTCAATAAGCCTATTTTTTGTGAAATTGAAGAAGACACAGACCTGATATGTTTCTCAAAAGTTAATTTACTGTCGAGAATCACACCTAAAATTTTGAAAGAGTCATACATATTCAAAGAAACATTATCAATACTGAGATCCAGATGTTGAGGAACCACCGTCCTTGACTTACTTACAATCATACTTTGTGTTTTGTTAGGATTCAACTTCATACCCCATAATTTGCACCATGCACTAATTTTAGCTAAATCTCTATTAAGGGATTCACCAACCCTAGATCTACATTCAGGGGATGGAATTGATGCAAAGAGAGTAGCATCATCTGCATATGCAACAAGCTTGTTTCCTAGGCAAAACCCCATGTCATGTGTATATAGTATAAAAAGTAATGGGCCAAGAACACTACCCTGTGGAACACCGGATATCACATTCCTATAATCACTATGGTGCCCATCAACAACAACTCTTTGAGATCTATTACTTAAAAAATCAATAATAATGCTAAGAAATGACCCACCCACTCCCAACTGTATCAGTTTGAAAACAAGGGCCTCATGATGAACACGGTCAAAGGCAGCACTAAAATCAAAGCCAATCATACGAACTTCCCGACCACAATCAAGGGATTTCTGTACAGCATTGGAGATTGTAAGAAGGGCATCACATGCTCCAAGGCCTTTACGAAAACCAAATTGCAAACTAGGGAGTAGATGATTACCTTCAGCAAACCTATTAAGACGTTTTGCCAGAAGACGTTCAAAAACATTAGATAATATGGGAGTTATGGAAATTGGGCGGTAATCAGTGGGACTTGAGCTACCACAAACACATTTACATAGAGGAGTAACATTACCAATTCTCCAACTAGTGCTAAAAGCTCCTCTTCTTGCTAACTTGCGCAAAATAACAGATAACTTTGAAGCTAAGAAATCTGCTGTCTTTATAAAAAACAAAGGAAAAATACCATTTGGGTCTACACCTCCATAAGCATCAAGGTCCATCAACAGAGCTTTAATCTCACGAGATCGAAAAGCTAAACTAGTTAGTTTAGCCTCAGGAAAACAGGAATGAGGAAGTTCAAGTTTTTCATTACTCTGTTTACTGTCAAAAACATCAGCCAAGAGGGTTGCCTTTTCCTTTGGACAGTGAGTGACTGAGCCATCTGGTTTAAGTAATGCAGGAACTGTTGCATGTACACCAAAGAGTGCATATTTAAGGGTAGACCACCATTTATGCTCTTGAGTTGTACCAGAAAGTGTTTCTTTTATGGTTAAATTGTACTCCTTTTCAGTTGAGGCATAAACTCTCTGAGCAAAAGCTCGAAGCTGAGTATAGTTGTTCCAGGTCAAATCTGATCTATTACCCTTCCAAAGTTGATAGGCCTCCTGCTTCTCCAAAAAAGCACGTCTACAATCATCACTGAACCACGGTTTGTCCTTCACTCGGTACCTTAGCACACGAGAAGGGATACGCCTATCAATTATGTTGACTAGATTCTCATTCAAAGGGACAACAGGATCTACACTATTATATAATTGTGACCAATTCAAGCACAGAAGATCATGTAAAATCCCATTCCAGTCTGCTTGGGATTTCATATAAATTTTACAAGAATATGATATATCAGGGACAGGCTGCTCAGTCTTCACTAATAATGAAATCAAGGCGTGATCAGATGTCCCGACTGGAGAACCAAACTTACCAGTTATAACGCCAGGGGAGTCAGTGTATACGAGGTCAAAGCAATTACTAGACCTATGAGTAGCTTCATTTATGATTTGCTCACAGCCTGATTCAGAGGCAAAGTCTAAAGCTCTTAAGCCATGGCCATCGGTAGGAGAGATAGAACTTAACCACGCCCTATGGTGAGCATTAAAATCACCAACAAAGACAAAAGAAGCCTTTCTATCATCTTCTTGTATCTTAGCCATAATGGTAAGAAGACAATTGAAGATAGAATCATACATGTCTGGATTCCGGTAGATCGAACATAAATAAAAGTTGTTATGCCTGCCACAAACTTTTATTACCTGAATCTCATGACATCCACATTGATAGCAGGACTTATGAGAAGCAGGGTACTCAGTCCTAATATACAATGCCATTCCCCTGGCCCTAGGGATGGCATCACATTTCAACATTATTGGCTTCTTAAAACCAGTTATAAGGAGCTCAGATGAGTGCCTCATAATAGAAACCAAAGTTTCTGAGCACAAAAGAATATCATACTGTCTGGCCGCAACTGTAAGGTCTTGGATATTTGCATGTAGACCACGAATATTGCAATAAAGAAGACGACATTGACGAAATCTAGGACGTACTGGTCCTGGATTTCGCTTAATGTCTCCAGACAGCATAAGAGTTAATAGAAATAAAAAAGAGACATCATACTTAAAAACTAGATTAACAAGAATTATAACAAAAACAATACGTACAGAATTATAAACAAAGTGATTGATGATACCCATAGACTATAGTAAAAAGTCGGAAAAACTGGTCAACATGGAGGAGCCGATACACCATGCAAGGCTAAATACCCTCCAGGATAGCCACTTCAACTGAAGGGAGGACAGTAAGGATGGTTTTGAAAAGAAAAAGAATCAGAAAAAGGAAAAGACAACCTCTTGCTAAACCACCAGGCATCCATGGCCCTTCTATTAAGCCTGCCCAACACACCATTTCAAAAAAACAAGAGGAAGAAAAAAAATAAGATAGAATAGTGTGCCTGAGTGTACCCTCAAGCAAGAGAACTCCAACCCAAGACAGTGGAAGACCATGGTACAGATGCTGTGGCACTACCCAAGACTAGAGAACAGTGGTTTAATATTGGATTGTCCTTCTCCTAGAAGAGCTGCTTACCACAGCTAAAGAGTCTCTTCTACCCTTACCAAGAGGAAAGTACACTGAACAAATTGCAGTACAGTAATTAACCCCTTGGGTGAAGAAATGTTAAGTATCTCATTGTTGTCAGGTGTAAGAGGAAATACGAGAATATGTAAAGAATAGGCCAAACTATTCTGTGTAAGTGTAGGCAAAGAAAAAATAAGCCGTGACCAGAGAGAGGGATCCAATGCATTACTGTCTGGCCAGTCAGAGGATCCAATACCTCTCTAGTGGTAGTATCTCAACGGGCGGCTGGTGCCCAAGCCAACCTACTACCCATATGCCAGATGTGTATCACACGGTCTTGCACTGTATCGGTATTTCATATTTTTTGTATATTGTTATCGCTCTCCCTCCTCACTGATAACTTGTTCACTCCTGTATTTTCCAGCACCATTGTGTTTTAATTTTTGTGCTGGTCTTGACTGGAACGGGTTGTATTAATACTCAAGCTCCGACCAAATAAAGTTCTGTAACATTCAAGACGGTCTCAGTTGCAACCCAATAGCTCGCCGGAACACAGGGAATACTATGCGATACCCTTCCAGCTTATATTTATTCCTCCTGATTTTTTAAAGTTCTCTATTTGACAAATAAAATGTAGATTGGTATTCCTACTTAATTGTTCGTTACTTCTCCTGTAGTTTATTTATTTCCTTGTATCCTTTTCTAACTGAGCTATTTTTCCTTGTTGGAGCCTTTGGCCTCATAGCATGTTGCTTTTTCAACAAGGGTTGTAGATCAACAAGTAATGACGATAGAAATATACATCAAATGCAACTGTTTGTATTTCACTTCGGAACAAAGGCCTCAGATATGTTCTTATTCATAACTGGGGTTTGGTAGGTTTCCACACCACGTTGGGCTACTATGAATTGGATATGTTGGGATACTTTTCTCTGATCACTCATAGCAAATCAACCTAGTATGGGAGGTCCTGACTAGTACAGCTTTGCAGATCATGGAGATACACCGAATCATACATAGACATAGACACATATGTGTGTGCACTGTATATATATATATATATATATATATATATATATATATATATATATATATATATATATATATATATATATATATATATATATATATATATATAAATGAATTTATATTTGTATATATGCATACACACACACACACACGCACACACACACACACATACACACACACACACATATATATATATATATATATATATATATATATATATATATATATATATATATATATATATATATATATATATATATATATATATATTTAAACATATATGTGTTTGTTCGCTCGTACTTGCTCATATGTGTATATGTGTATACAGATAGCACAAAATGCATAAAAGAATTGGATTTCTCTTTGCACCCGAGCTCTTACATGATCACATTCCCTTTATGGCTAAAGTAGTGAATCGATGCAATAGTTTATGCATCCGGCAAAGAGTTATGTTGCCTAACAATAGCCATCCTCGAGAAGCAGGAAGCGTGTAGTTTATGCCCATCTGGAGGCAAAAGTGTGCTGGGACAAGGCATTAAATATGGAAGGAGTTTCTTCCGGTGTAGCTTATCTCACGCTCTCATCCTTCCTCCCCTAACCCTGTCCTCCTCGTCATCTCTCTCTCTCTCTCTCTCTCTCTCTCTCTCTCTCTCTCTCTCTCTCTCTCTGTGAAGTAGAAAAATATTCAAATAATTGTTATATTGCTTGTACTTAGATATTTTTACGATGAATGATAATAAAGAATATAATGGTTACGACAATTATCATTTGGCTGAAGGTGATGAGTTATTAAATCATCAGTTACGAGTATAAAGTATAAAAGAATGTCTCTTTATCAAACTCATGTTTTAAAAGACACATTAACTTATATAAGTTTTCACTGTTTAAACAGAATATTTTATTTTCCTTTATTGTACATATTAGCAACGAGTTCAGTTTGAGGTTCGCCTGGAAAAAAAAAAAATATTAGCTACTTCACCAGTCCTCTGTTTTATATATTTCTTACTATATCTAGTATGATTAACTATATTAATGTGAAAAGCTATTGCTGAGTTTGAGTAAAAAGTCAAAATCCTCTCATTACTTACAGATATGAGATAGAAGAATATTGTGTAATATGAAGAAAATTGTTTTGAATAAAAACTCTGTGTAAGGATAATTGAACAGTAGAAAGGCATATATTATAAAATATCAAAATATGAAAACAGCAGTAGATGATTTATCCATATCTATGAGGTGTTTTATATTGGTTCCTTTAAATGGTTCTTAGAGACAAAATAAAAAAAAAAATAATAAGTTTTATGATAATACCGTATTCTTTTCTTTAAATAAAATCTCGCACTGTTATTCATTCATGAAAATGACTTTTACAGTAATAAAAATAACTAATATATGGAAAACTATTCTGCAATGTTAAAAAAGAACAAACAAAATTCTACACTGGTCAGCGAGGCTTTAGGCAGTAAAAAAAAAAAAAAACGATGACTGATGGTAAAATATATATCTAGAACCTGATTTGAGAGCAAATTACTTCCTATATTTCCAAGGAAAACGAAGTTAAAGTGTTTCTAATTAAAAAGTTAAAAAAAATAATAAAGATCTCTCTCTCTCTCTCTCTCTCTCTCTCTCTCTCTCTCTCTCTCTCTCTCTGACCAATATGGGCCTAATAGGAGATTTTAATGTGCATCCAACTAGACTATTTTATAATGAATTTCAGCTTCTCTGTCTTCAAGAATCTCTTCAAATTAGCGATGTTGCCAAAATGCCTCCTTTACTTATATACAAAACAGAAATAATCTGTCCAGCACATCCTGGCTTGATTATTGTATTACCACTTGCCACTTGCATAGCTCTATCGCTGAATGAATTATACGATACGACCTATCATCTGCATTCGACCACATACCCCTGCAGGTCATATTTCATACACCCTACCTCCCGGCGGTACCCATCCAAAGGGAGGGGCTACCATTCATCACATGGACTTCACAAACCTCCAAAAAACAACTGCATTCAAACGTTCATCTGAAAGTAATCTCCGCTCGATAACCCAACCTTCTGAAGCACTGCTCTGTAATAATCCGAAGTGCCGTAACGAACAGCACAAAGCATATCCAAAGGAATTCCACGTAAATATAATTAATGCCATATGGAACTCAGGCAGAGACACGCTTAGACTCCTTAGAGGTAACCATCAAAACATACCTAGTTGGAATGATTTAGTTCAAGACCTCTATGCACACTCTTGAGAAATGTTCCTTCTTTTTAGGAACGGTGAGAGCCAGAGAGGTCCCCTTGCTCTACAGATGAGGCAAATGAGAGCACAGTTCAAACTTGCTTTTTGTCAATGTCGTAGCAACGAAAATCAGCTATGAGAGGACGCATTGTCCAGAAAATTGACCACCCATGACTTTTCCCATCTTTGGAAAGATATTAATTCACTAAACCCAAAGTCAAACAAATTATCCCAAAGAGTAGTCTGCGAAGAATCCATTGCAATAATGTGGTGGGATCACTTTAGCGCCATCCCAAATTATCTAAATGGCCAAGATACCTGGAATGAAGTTGATACTCTCATCAATGTCAATATTGAATTTCATGTAGTGACCGCATCTCTCCGTGTGACGTATGTAAGGCCATCAAGAAATTACCTGATAAGAAGGCATATGGCTGCGATGGCCTTCCCGCCGAGGCTTTCAAATTCTACCACCCTATGATTTATATCCTATTTCCTGTACTAATCCATGCCTGTATAATACACTAATATCTCCACGAAAACCTTCCACTTGTCCACTTAAGACCTCTCATAAAGAGAAAAAAAAAAAAAAAAACTGAAGGATGCGAGTGACCCAGAAAACTACCGCCCCATCGCCATCACAACAATTTCAACGAAAATATTTGAATCTCTTCTTCTATTCCGTCGCCTTTCACCCTTTCTCTACACCATTGACATTCAATTTGGTTTTAAGACTAACCACTCGACTGACATGTGTATATATATTTTAAAGGAGATATTGAATTTCTATATGTCCTCGGCTTTCTCCGTCTACTTAAGTTTTGTAGACGTGCAGAAGGCATTTGACAGAGTACACTATCAGAAACTCTTTCTGAAACTACGCAAAAGGGGAACTCCTCTATATCTCATCTGCATATCATACAGTTGGTTCTCAATACAGCAGTTCTGTGTCAAATGGACAATGTCCTATCCCAGCCACTCGGTTCATCTAACGGTCTCATACAAGGAGGCATCCTTTCACCATATTTATTTAATGTTTACACACATGATTTGAATATCAGACTAAATTCACTACCCATTGGTTGTACGGTTAATGGCTTTACCATAAATAACCTGTGCTACGCTGACGATATGGTACTCATATCCCCATCTGGCCAAGGCCTACAACGTCTTATCGACACCTGCAACGCATATGCTAATGAGCATGATATAATCTATAACGAGTCGAAGACACAGTGCTGGTCTGTCCTTCCTAGAGCGCTCCAATTCGTTGAAGACCCACATATTTTCCTCCAAAACCATCATATAACAATTGTCAATGATTTCCCTTACCTAGGTTACATCATTACGAAAGTTTTAAAGGACGCATCTGACATTGAAAACAGGAGACGTAAATTGTGTTGCCTAGGGAACATGGTAACAAGAAGATTTGCCTTCTGACGCCAAGATACCAAAAAAAAAAAAAAAAAAAAAAAAAAAACTACTGCTATAATGTGTACGGCTGTTCGCTATGGACAAACTATAGGCGTGAATCCATGAGACGTATCACAGTCATTCACAATGACATCCTAAGAGACCTCAATAATACCCTAAGACACCATTCAGCTTTAGCGATGTTTGTTGAAAATAGACTGGATAACCTTAAAACCATCATTCGACGCTCTATACTAAGTCTCACCTCCCGCCTACAATCTAGTGAAAATCCCCTAATTCAAAATATGCTTGCAAGTGCAGCTAGAATAAAATCCAAAACGTGGGAAACCTGGAGTGGGGAAGCGTCAGTGCAATGAATTGTATCTATT
Organism: Palaemon carinicauda; assembly: GCF_036898095.1. Taxonomy (NCBI): domain Eukaryota; kingdom Metazoa; phylum Arthropoda; class Malacostraca; order Decapoda; family Palaemonidae; genus Palaemon; species Palaemon carinicauda. The sequence goes on along the minus strand of NC_090732.1, from coordinate 26,949,546 downwards.
AAACTTTGTTGGTGTAGCTATGCATAATATCCATCACCTAAATAACAGGTGTAATACCCAGTAATGTTATGATAACATGTTTTATTGTATTATATCTTTGATGACTGTTACTAGATTCTTTTTTCAAAGTACTATCATTACCCAAGCAAATTATGTTCCAACATAATTATCGTTGTCATCTCCATTTTTTTCTCTCTTTTCATTTATTGTTTTGCATGTTATCTTCATTAATAAGCGTTAATGTTATTGTGATTTTGTTACCCAGACCTTGGAACTCTGTGATCAAACTGCTAATTTGATCCATGTACTGTATCACTGGTATTATTGCATATCTTATCTTTTTTTTTACTGATGTCATAAGTGTAAGATCACTGTACCCCCATTGTTACTCTGTATATGGCTTTTGCTGAAATAAAGATTATTATTGTTATTATTATTATTATTATTATTATTATTATTATTATTATTATATATATGTATATATATATATATATATATATATATATATATATATATATATATATATATATATATATATATATATATATATATATATATATATATATATATATATATATATATATATATATATATATATACAAAACAGGCATATAATCAAAGATCTTTAACAGATGCAGCCTAATAGGACATTCGAGGATTTTGACAGTCTATTTATTTTTCTTCCTTTTTCTTTCATTAATTCCTCTATGAACCGATGATTATCAAATTCAATTGTGTTTAATACATTTTAATTATTAATATTATAAAACTCTACAATGGTTAATGTTGGCTTAATTGAATGTGATACTTGTGATTAGGTATCGATTTTATAAGAATTGTATTCTATATTACAGTTATTTATGATTTATATAGAGATCTTCCTAACTTGAAATCAGTTTCGTCGAGGTTTCCTATCTTTAAAGTAAAGTTTTGGTCAAATTTCATATTCAAGTAACTGACTCTAAGTCTTAAATTGCATTTGATATGTCATTAATTTAAAAATGATTTATAGATAATAGCTACATCGTATGACCATTTCTCACATAACATATAGATCCACTGAGAACCTCCATTCATACTAGGCTAGATTTATCAACAACTACTTATTTTGTTACAACCATCATGCGGGGGCATCTCTCATGTTAGTCAAATACTGAATTCTTTCTCATGTTTATAAGTGGCACCTCTAAAAATAATTAAAAGTGAGTATATTCCTTCATGAAGTAAAACATAACATTTATTCTATTTTATTATTTTAATTTCCAAGTTCTTTATTTCTGCTGTAAGTCATGCTCAAATTTCATCAGATATACCTGTTTCATCTACCCGTATAGTTGCCTCTTAATCGCTATAGTAAGTTCCCTCCAATGACTCTCGTTTTTCGTTATTGTAATACTTTTGCGGCCGCCACTGACATCAAATGTTTTGAAAAATTACTTTTGCCCAAGCCAATTTATTCATCTATTTATTTTTTCAGTGTGTGTTTGTGTATGTGTGTGTGTGGGGGGGGGGGTGTTGCTAGGCCTACGCAAAACTAAACCACTGATTTTAACAAAAATTTCATCTCAGATAGATGTTAGGCCATTGACGATCCCAAATTTTGTAGATGATCTGTTACCGGATCCTGATTCTAGATCCTGATTTGCCTCTTTCATGATTGCAAAAATTACGTCAACACTAGTTGATACATTGCATTACTACTAAATTCTAACAATTGATAGATATTATGCATCAGAATCAACCATGAAAAGTTGGATGTGATATGAATTACGATCACAATTCTGGAACAACATTGCACTTTTCCCATTCCACTGTACAGTGGGATGCAATATAAATGTTGGCTATTTTCATTGTCTGGTCGCTTCTATTATTATTATTATTATTATTATTATTATTATTATTATTATTATTATTATTATTATTATTATTATTATTATTATTAGTAGTAGTAGTAGTAGTAGTAGTAGTAGTAGTAGTAGTGTTATAATGATATTGCTTTCCTGAGCAATATAGTTTTCACATACATAGGCTACTGTTAATATCAATGAATTCCTTGTGGGCTTGTCTATGGTCCTTCAACCGAAGTGAGCCTGGTTAGTCTTATAATTTCATTTTGATAATCTTTTTGGGGATTCATAGTCTTATTAATACCCCTGTTAATTTGTGCGTATATGGTTTTTTTTTTATTTTCATTATTCATACTCACACACACACACACACACACACATATATATATATATATATATATATATATATATATATATATATATATATATATATATATATATATAGCTATAGATTCTTCCTTTTTATATCAGGTTTTTGACAATGTATAAGGTAAAGTTCTTCAACAGATTTTTCCTTGGAATAAATTATTTCAGAATAGATGATATTACGTTTAAACTATTTTGAAACATTGTGTGCCCAACTTTTATATACACAGGGTTTGAGAAGGAAAAAAACAGTGAATCTGTGAAGAAATTGAGAACTATTTCTCAGTTTACTTAGTACTGCAATATTTTTTGGAAAATATTTTTCTCTTCAAATGATGCGTTCGCCGTTAAGGCTTTTGTATGATTGAAGTGTTTTACAGAGAATTTATTATTAAACCGTTCAAATAATTCCACGACTCACTATTTCCCGGGGAGAGTCTATTTTTCCACTCCAGTTCTTTCACGATGAAATCATTTATCATTATCTATTAATAGAACTGACGTCTCATCCCCTTGATTACTATGATTTTTTCCATTGTCAGTCTATTTTTGCGTTATCAAAATCTCTTTTCTCACGTTATATGTTAACAATATAACACTGATCATATATTTTCTATCTATTTATCTCTTTATCTGTGTATTCATATATCTATCTATCTAGATATCTATCTTCAAAGAGAAAATTTTGAATGGACGCGCCAGCTCTTGGGTCAAGTTTTCCAAGTCGGTAGATGCCTCCCGGTATGTCGTTCACTTATCCCTCGTTGCCGTAACAGCTACGACTGTCGAATGTCATTTATATATATATATATATATATATATATATATATATATATATATATATATATATATATATATATATATATATATATATATATATATATATATATATATATATATATATATATATATATATATATATATATATATATATATATATATATGGGTAGCATTAGGTTCAGATTTCTTTTATGACTTGTGGTGGCATGGTTGGTTTCGATATGGCATTTCATTAGAAGGGGCTAGCATTCGATCCCAAGTATGAGGTAGAAATTTATTTCTATATGAACACGATGTTGTGTTGATATTTATCCATATTGACTCATTAGGGGTAATTTGAATGAATTAATACCAATTGTGTCACGTGGTGGGCCGGGAAATCGGGTAAAACTCTCTGGTAAGAGACTGATCTCTCGCCAGGTAAATCCTCGAACTGTTGGGTAGCGTTAGGTTCTGATTTCTTTTATGGCCTCTGGTGGCATGGTTGGTTTCGACTTGGCCTTTCATTAGAAGAGGCTAGCGTTCGATCCCAAGTATGAGGTAGAAATTTATTTCTATTTAAACACGATGTTGTGTTGATATTTATCCATATATATACATATACTGTATATATATATATATATATATATATATATATATATATATATATATATATATATATATATTCATATATATATATATATATATATATATACATATATATATATGTATGTATATATATGCATATATGTATAGGTATATATATATATATATATATATATATATATATATATATATATATATATATATATATATATTTATATATATGTATATATATATGTATATAATATATATATATATATATATATATATATATATATATATATATATATATATATATATATATATATATATATATATACACACAAATTGCTAGACTTTATATGGAGATGGTGAACCTTCTCGGCCAATGCTTATATATATATATATATATATATATATATATATATATATATATATATATATATATATATATATATATATATATATACATATATATATATATATATATATATATATATGTATATATATATATATATACATACATATACGTATATATATATATATATATATATATATATATATATATATATATATATATATATATATATATATATATATATATAAATATATATATATATATATATATATATATATATATATATATATATATAAATATATATATATATATATATAAATATATATATATATATATATATATATATATATATATATATATATACATATACATATATATATATATATATATATATATATATATATATATATATATATATATATATATATATATATATATATATATATATATATATATATATATATTTAACCAAAGAGATAATATCATGCAGTCTTAACTACAAGGAAATTAAAGTAGCAGAGCATAATTTGAAAGTTTTTAGATGACGCTGGAGAGGCAGATTGTAACGATTTTGGAACAGTATTATGGATTCTTGACAGTGAGAGGGACTAGAGATACCATCTTTATAGTAAGGCTGTTGCAAGAAAGGAGACTAAAGAAAAACTAAAAGTGTTTCTGTGCTTTTGTCGATATAGATATGGCTTATGATAAAAGACCAAGAGAAGTGATGTTTTGGTGCTTGAGAAAGAAAAAAGTCCCGGAGAAGCTGGTTTGAACGGCACATATAATGTACAGAAGAACAAGGACAAACGTAATAACAGGTATTGGAGAAACGGATACGATTGAAACTAGTGTTGGATTAAACTATGGGTCAGCATTGAATATCCGATTTACATTTGTGCTGGTGTTGGATATGCTAAGTTAATAGATCAGAAAATAAGAAGGGTTGTAGAGTGTCAAGAGACTGAATGGGGGTGGCTTAAGGATAAATATGGATAAGACTGAAGCTATGGTAAGCAGTAAGGAAGGTAGGGACATGATAGCCTTACATGTAAGTAGAGGCTCGCTTATAAAACAAGTGGAACAATTTAAATACTTGTGATCTACTAGAAGACAAGAGGGAGGGTGAAAGGCTGGAATTTAGAATAGCATAAAAGCAGCATGGCGGAAACGGAAGGAGGTAGAATGAGTGGTATGTGA
>NC_090732.1:26929434-26931934 GCF_036898095.1 Palaemon carinicauda | reverse complement strand
AAATTATTCACAATTATTTTGTGCTTTCTACTTTCCCTAAAACATTAATAATACACAATCATGAAAGGTGAGCTTTTTAATATGTATATCGGTTGACAAATAACTAAGTCAATGCCTTCTCTACAACGACTTAAATCAGGGATCGGGACAGCAACGTTCTCATCCCTACTTTTGGAGAATAAAGGAATATTCAGTTGTTACTGTAATTTATATCCGAAAATAAAATTGATATCCTATTTGTTTAAATATTACTATAGACATACGATAGAATTCCGGTAAATTTATTTTTACAAGAGTCATGCGTAATGGCATTTGGTTTCATGTAGATATTTTCCTAAGATTTCTAAGAAGTCTAAACGTATTTTGAATAAGGGTGACATTTCTACAGTCACCATGGATTGCATTGTCCTGTTTCTGTGTAAGTTTATTAGCGGTGAAAGTTAAGTAATTAGTGCTTTCAAGGGTGACATTTCTACAGTCACCATGGATTGTATTGTCCTGTCTCTGTGTAAGTTTATTAGCGGCGAAAGTTGAGTAATTAGTGCTTTCAAGCAAGACAGTATCATGACTTACCTCTTGTAAAGGAATTTACATTTTCTTCAACTAATTTCCAGCTACACTTGTTTCGTGGCTTGTGTTATTAAACATATTTGTTGTTCGGCTTCCATATGTGAAAAAGTTTGATTTATCTACAAATGGACGTTATTTGCGTTATTGTTAATTATAACTTCGAGTTGTTGCAACTCGCCATCAGTCACTAATCCCAACACTCCTACGACAATGTTGCCGAAATAATTTACGCCTCTCATCCTACGCTCACTTTTCGTTGCCACAAATGTATCAAACGATGTACCATTTTCACGCTTTTAGGAATGAGTTGAAATTTAATGGTTTTATTATTTTTGTCAACCGTGAGCATATGTTGAGAGAATTTATCCACACTTAGATAGACTTCTACTACTTTTCTTAAACTTTCTATTATTACACAATGAGTGTGTATATTTCAGAAGTGAGGGAAACTAGGGCATATGATCTGAAAACGTCTTCACTTCGGTTAGTCGTTTCTATTTAAGCTTAAGACATAGTTGAGACAATACACCCGAGAATCTCTCTCTCTCTCTCTCTCTCTCTCTCTCTCTCTCTCTCTCTCTCTCTCTCTCTCTCTCCGACCTTCATTTCCTTCTCTATCTTTGTATTCTGACCTCAATCCCCTCTCTTTTTTTCCTAACCAGCCTCTCTCTCTCTCTCTCTCTCTCTCTCTCTCTCTCTCTCTCTCTCTCTCTCTCTCTCTCTCTCTCTCTCTCTCTCTCTCTCTCTCTCTCATTTCACCAATTTCATCACCGTATAAATCACTATCGGCAGCTACTGGGTACGATTCTCTGGCACGACCTTCTCAACACTTACATGCACTTTGTATACATATCCATGAATTCTGGTAATTTGTTTTCGATTAATGCTCATAACCCTGAGTCGATCAATAAAAGTTGATTATAATTTACTTTCTCTACATTGCAATCTCTTAATATACGTAAGCTCACCTATTTGAGGCTACTTCTTACATCGGAAATTATAATCTCACATAAACTTGTATCACGCTTTCTTTTTTTAACAATCCATCTATAATTTCAAATGTGCGCTTGCTGGCTTTAGCCACATACATATGAAAATCGTTTGCGTTATATACTGGATATCGGACTTCATGCTTTGAGAAAACATCAAAAGGCATATGTGGATGTTACCCAAAGACTAAATAATGTGCGTCTCTAAAACTCTCATTGTACTCAGTGTTCAATGCATATCCTGCCGTGGTCAGCATTTCAGACCATCTCTTTTCATTATCCATCACAAGAAACTTGCTGACGGAGAATTTATTCTTTGACGCCACAAAGATATTTGAACTCGGTTTATAAATAAAATAGAGGAATGCTTAATTCCATAAACTTCCGCAATACTTTCCTACACTTGATTAATAAACTCTGTTCCTTGACCAGAATTTAATTGACGAGATGATACAAACTTTTCTATAAAACCCATAATGGCTTTGACAACTTCGAAAGCTGATTTATCTATTAAAAGATAAAGAAAGGTGTAAAGATCTCTAGCGTCAACTAAAATAAAAATATACTTATGTCCCGCTAGTGATATTAGTAAAGTATTTTTCCTGAACAAAAGAACAAATTTGTTTAGGGGGGACATATAATAATCGGGGTATAAAAAGGTTACACATATGATCCTATATATTTCATCTTTTCTCTCCCGTAAGACTTAACGCTGGTCCTCCAAATGGTATTTGATCCTCTTATGAGTCTTGATATGGCCAATCAGTGTGCGAAAACTACTAACAATAGAAAGAAATAAACGAGCTGGAGAGAACTAAGTGATATATCAAATCATTTAGCTCTAAGTTTGTAATATTTAATGCATCCTATTTAATTGTGAACTATCGAGGGTTCATTCATACTTCTTTGGGAATCTTCGTTTTTTCTCTCAAGTACACTTT
>NC_090732.1:26911934-26919434 GCF_036898095.1 Palaemon carinicauda | reverse complement strand
TAGATATTAAGAACAACAAAATTGGTCCCAAGACATTACAAAAAAAGTAGGGGAAGGAAAGAAAGACAATAGATTAACGAACTAACAAAGTTTGCAGTTTGGACAGGTGCAGAGAGACCTGTCAGATGCCTTTATTGTGCAGTTGACTAGTAACGGCAGATGATAATGATGATATATATATATATATATATATATATATATATATATATATATATATATATATATATATATATATATATATGTGTGTGTGTGTGTGTGTGTGTTTGTGTATCGTCAGCTGTTACTAGTAGACTGCAGGATAAAAGCCTCAGACATGTCCTTCCACGGCAGTCCACATCGGCAAACTTTCTTAGTTTGTCAAACCATTGTCTTATCTTCCTTCCCCTTCTTCTTTTACAATCCCTATGTACCTATTCCGTGATTTCTAATGTCCAATTATTGTCGGTTTTTCTCATTATATGTCCTGCGTATGTTCATTATATCTTTTTCTTACATGTATAAGCACTGTGGAAATCTTCGAATGGTGATTTTCACACACACACACACACACACACACACACACACACACACATATATATATATATATATATATATATATATATATATATATATATATATATATATATATATATATATATATATATATATATATATATATATATATATATATATATATATATATATGCGCCCGTGTGTGTGGGAGGGGAGTTTATATGTAAATCATCATTCTTGATAAAACTTCCATGGCCGATACAGTAATAAACATGTATAAAATAAGAAAGAACGATGTTTGTTTCAATATGATTTCCAAATACTAAAACGTATTGTTTACTGAAACACAACTTTTTTTCTGTGCATTATTAAAATCAGTTTTTTGGTTTTGAAAACACTTTTATATTAAAGTCGCTCCCGCAAATAAAACATTGAATGAATAGTAAAATTGTCCTCTGAAGAGGATTTCTTTTATTCCAAGCGTGTGGGAAACATCACAGGTGGTATCATGCCCGTCTACTTTACTAGATTTACTTTCATTTATTTCATCTTAATCATGTTTTATAGATCCCTTTCATTGGCCTTTTGTTTCATGGTTTTCTATAAACCATCGTCGCATAAACATTGGTTACGAAGCCAGTTAATATAAAAATGGCATGGTGTGGAATTACGTCAATGAATAATTGAGTGTTCCTTGAGCTCAAAGCATATCTTTTTATCAAATTCACTGTAAATTGCGATGACAGACTAAAGCTAAAAATATTTATTCGAAAAGTATCTCTGTACGAGGAGGGATTCGAATCTTACTCTCCGTGTCAAATAATGTTGATGGTTGGTTATTTTGACCAGTCGATTATCTAGGCCACTATAAATTGATTCAGACTCTGTTATGGATATTTTTGGCTAATTAAGGATTTGTATTTAGGATTTAAATTTACGTGTCTCCATCATGATAGCCATTGGATATCGTTATTTTCTTAGCCTGCAAACAAAATTTTGAAGATTGCATGTGCAACCAGACATGTTCAGTAATATATTCATATTTTTTTTTTAATTATATAAGAATGTCCGTACATACAACATTTAAATTTCTTCTAGCCTTTTTTTTGTGGAGGCATTGCTATTATATAGTTATTAGGATATCTTTTTAAGGATGCCCTGATGATAGACAATAATTGTTATAGGTTGACACAGGGGTGAGTGAGTCTGATAAAATGAATAACACAGTAATGAATTTCATTCACTCCTTCACAGCTCTAGACCAGACAATAAAAAACGATACAGGAAACTAGAGTACATACTTAAGGACGTATCAATAATTTATGTTTTCTTGGTTGTACAAATAAAGATTTCCTTTATGATCATTTCCTTAATTGATATGTACCCATGCATTTACTAGGTGATAGTTAGCCTTGAGAATGATTGCACTACCAACCAAAGCCATTTTCACTTCCTAGACTATGAATATCATGATTTTATATATATATATATATATATATATATATATATATATATATATATATATATATATATATATATATGTGTGTGTGTGTGTGTTTGAACGTTTGTGTGTGTATGTGTGTGTGTTTGTGTGTTGTGTGTGTATTGAATGATAAAGCATCCAAGTCAATTATTTTTTTCAAAATTTTCTCTTTACCTGTTTACAACTCATTAAAATTTCTAAGTGTGGCTCTTAACTACATATATAATTTGGACAAACACATTTGGTATGTTTCTTCAATCACACACAAAAAAATGGCTAATTGAGAAAGAATCTTAAGATTTTTAGTGAGTAATCTGTCCTTAGAAAATATTTAATTTCTTTCATTTTATATTGTTGCGAGTATTGTTCTTTTGTCCGGTTTTCAGCTGTTGACTCTCATCATAATTAGCTGGGAAAATTAGCTGGGTCGATAAAATTTTAATATTTCTAAAACATATTATTAATGGATGATTGAAGAAAAAAAAATGTTTAATGAAACATTAGAAAAAAAAAAGTAAATCAGTCAATAGCTAAGTTAAGTAAAATTTGTAAATCAAATCGGCTGAAATTACATATAAAAAACCGGGCTATATATCAGTTTAGTGAAATCGGTAATACTGTAAGGACATAAGTTGTGGTATGACAATGAAGCACTATCCAATAGAATTAATAAGTTTGAGAATAAATCTCTCAGAAGAATATCGGTAGTTAAATGGCAGGATATGATCCGAAATGAAACTATAAGAGAGATTATTTGAGTGCCATATGTGGATGAGATCGTGATGAGGGGTAGATGGAGATGGTTTGGGCATGCTCTTCGTACTCCCCAAGAGAGATTAGTTCACCGAACATTCAACTGGGGTCCACAAGGCACTAGAAGAGTTGGAAGACCCTGGCCTACATGGCTAAGGACTGTGAAGCGTGAAGTAGGAGATATTAAACAGAGAAATATTGATTTAAAAACTCAAGATAGAGATGACTGGTGAAATCTAACCGAGGCACATTGCCTCAAAGGGTGTAGGAGGAGATGATGATGATGATGATGATGATCATGATACTGATGATGATGATGATGATGATTTTTAACCTCTGACCCCATTTTCCAATATCTAGCACCGTAGATAGATCGCTAAGCATCTGGTAGAAGATGTACAGTGTATTAATTACCAAATTGCCAATTGGGCAACACATTTAGTGATGTATGCTCAGTCACTATCTGTTGTTATGAGAAATAACAGTTTGGAGAATATTATTTAAGACGTAACACTTAACTACATTATTTTTACCTCTACTGTTTTATCAACGTTGTGTTCAATGTATTTCACATAGACTAGTTCTTGTGTGTATTGCTACACTGTAAGAGATGAGAGGAGGAATAGACAAAACAGAAGCAGTCTCCAGGATTTGTGGTGGTTTATCATTAACTTATTTCTCGATAATATAGTTACAGTTTTAAAACCTACAGGTTTTATTCAACGACCTTCTGTTATAGCATTCAGTATGTCAATAAAGAGGAAGGCGCATTGATTGTAAGAATTTGATAAGAATATCAAAGTGAAACTTGTGAAACCTTATGGCATCAGCTTATTGGTGAAAAATATTTAAATTTCTTTAGGATATTACAGTGATTGTGTTTGTTACTTTACTTAAAGTGACGGGTCAAAATTAAGTGCATAAGAGTAGTAGTTTTGTGTATATTTGAAAATGAAAATATGAACCATGTGCATTTCTCGATAAGTTGGGAGATAATTTTTCATACCCTTACTCAGAAACTGGCGCCATATTTCATTACGATGGCCAAAACAAAAATTCTAATAAGAATTGTCCTTCAAAGCCGCCTCTCACAGGCCCTGGTGTTCTTGGAGCAACTGGTACTTTTACCATAAACTTTCCCACTTACATTGTCATCAGCAATTATTGCAGGAACAAAAAAAGCAATCCATGCAGCAACAAATACTTATGTAGCAGTAAAAGCAAATGACTCCAGTACATTATAATTTTCCTGTTGTCCAGCAGGGGGACTACTGAAACTCATTCATCAAGCAAATGACCTACTATCCCTACTACATCCTAATCAAAAACATAGATTCAATCCCCCAGGAATGAAAGGTGAATTGATTTGCACACTTTTCCCCAACCGGAGTAGTTTGTTGTGTTAAGATTTTGTTTGGATGATTATCTTTTGCTTGTTTTAGATCACACCTTGGTAGTAAAAACCAGATTCAACCCCTCCTGGGAGAATATTATAATCAAAATAACTGCTTACATTAAGAACGAAAGTAATGATTCTTTTTGAAGACTTGAATTCACCAATTTCTAGCATATGTGGGGAAATCTGATGTATTTTGGATAAGACTAAAGCAAAAAGCTGACTATATTATGAACGTAAAGGAAGTGGCTGTGCCAATAATCACCTAAAACATGCTATTCCTGAGCGCTTACCTAATAGTGATACAGTTCAGCATTTATTAAAGCTGAGAACCACCATAATTTTACTGGAATTCCTTGCAGCTGTTCATTCTCGGAAAGTGAGTCCAAGAAAATCGAATACTTTAAGAGCAAAATACCATATACCTTCAAGCTCATTACATGCTGTTTTAACAAATAAGAAATAAAAGAAAACACAGCATCTTGAAAACAACAAGAAGATATGCTCTTCAAGAAAAGTCGGGAAGAATAATCTAGGATGGAAACCGTTTTCGTTAAAGATTGTCACTGATGTGGTAATAATCTCCACCCTAAAAGGAAACGTCTAAAAAACGATATAAAAGGTTTTAGTTACAACAAGAATGTCATTTTGCTATGGTATGCCTCAAGTCTCGGCTAGTCAAGTGAAACCTCAATCAGAAAGTAAATGGAATAGTCAGAACCATGAAAATGTATTAGGTTCAACATTAACCACAAATGACAGAGGTATCAGAGATGGAAATAAAAAGGTCGTCGATGCCCTACAATATCTTTAAAAGTTGCGGTTACAAACGCACAAGGTACGTAGGATATCTCATATACAGAATCAGATCCAGCTGTTATAGACAAATAACAGAGTTTGGACATCGTGATCCACGAATTATATTCTTCTGATATATTAGGTCTTCGAAGCCGTGATGGCAGCAACTTCAGTGGAGATATCCTTAGATCCATGAATGCTAACATGGCCTATAGAGAAGAGAGCGTCTCCGGTTAGATAAATACCATGTCTTACCTGTTAAAGCCTCTTTTATTTTGGCTACATTTTCTATCCCTTAGAACTGTACCACAGGAATTTTCCTGCCAAAAACCAAATTGGCAGACAAAATTTAATGTGAAGTGCTTACATCAAGCAGTTCCAGAAAAAGAAAACACTGCTATCAAAAAATGGTTTGAAGGATAAAAAACTAAATCACTACAAGAATATTCAAATGTTTTAGTGACTAACCATGATCTCAGGAATGTTGCCAAGCTTAATAACATGAGTGAATTAGATTGTACAGTACAATTCTGTCTTTAAGGAAAGGAAGTAGGTGCTAAAAAGCACTAAAAGATGTTAAATATTATCAGCCTATGCCATATCCCCTTCTAATAACAATGCATATCATGAACATAATATTGTATCTTTCAATGCAAATCTGTCACAGTAAAGTATTTTGTTTACTACGTCATGTGTGGTATATATCATACATATTATGTCAAGCTTGAATATGCATATAAAAAAAAAAACATATTGTATGTATAAAATCTTAATTCTATAGGGTTACATCCACTGAATCGGCCCTTGCTTAAAGATACCTAAGCAGTAACAAAAGATACAATGAAGAGAAGTTTAAGGTCTGCAGCTGGCAATAAGATAATAGTACCACAAAAAATACAATTACAAAAATACTTATTCAAATAAAATAGGTTCAAATGGAGCACAACACAGAATATATTATTCTTGATGAATGAACCCCCAAGTCATCTCGCAAGGGGTTGGATAGACTGTGGACGACTCCAGGAAACAAAATCTCATTCCCTGGAAAGATAAGATTAATTAACAGTTATCAACCGATCACTTACGCGAATTACTTATAGAAGCTATTAACACAATGAAGTTTTTTGTTTATAGCTTTTAGTGGTAAAGGAATACCAGGGGCATAATTTAAGCTTAAAGCACCATCTCATTGAAATTAAGAATGGCACAGGCTAAGATTATTAAAGTTAGGAGCAAATGGCACACGTGGTTGTATGGTATGTAAGAATGTGATTAAATTAATGAAGGTAATATGAGTAGGATCTTTGTTTAAGGATGAAAGGATGGATGGGATATGATAAAAGAGGGAGATGGAAGATTGGGTAAGTGCTTTAAGGATACAAGGCTCTCATACAGACAGGTTATCTTGGTATAAGGACATTATTGCCTACTGTGAGGTGGACGTAAAGTTTACGTCCACCTTCCATGAAGGCTGAAGAATGAAAAACGTGTCCGCCTGCTGCTACAAGAAAATACCCCTTCAGTTCCCAATGGGAAGTTGGTGGGTGTCATTGGCCTTGCATGATGTCTTGTTGGTCATTGACCTTGTCACCCTCTGCCAATAGGTCTCTTCTTGACTTCTCCCAAGATCGTTTTGCAGCAGCGCTGAATGACAAAATTGTTTTCGTGGATGTCTGAAATGAGATACCTCAGAGGAGTATATGGGCATAGAATAGGTAGGCAGGTGCTGGGGTAAGGTCCCAATGCCTATAATAGTCTGCCCTGTCCTTGCTGGGAGTCTTTGTATAAAAAATGGGGCAATGACCATTGCGAATAAAAATATACAGCAAGAAAATACAAAATATCAAACAGTTAATTGAATATTTTTTTTATTTTATAGGTTTCCTGTAACTGCAAATAAAAAATGCTAAAAATGGTATCGTCACCCTGAAATCAGTAGAAAACGATATATTACAGTTTGCACACACACACCCTAAGTATTGAGTCCGATAGTGACTATTTTGAAATTTACCACCAATCGATGCCTGGTCTAATGTCTTGTTGTGTACCCTGATCAATTTTCTTGGGAAATAGTCTTGTTACTGAGAAAAGCTGAGAAATTTAGGGTATATCCCAATGTATATGGGTCTCTACATCTGGGACTTTACTATTGAAGCCTAAGTGCTTTTCTAACTAGTGCTGGTGATATTAATGAGCGTATACCTCTTAAAGCCAGTAGCAATATGTGTATTCAAATATACATCCAAGTGTTGTGTTTGTTAGCCATACAGCCTAGATATTGTAATCCCTGAATACGTAAATATTATTGGGTGCAGATTAGTGCTTTCTTTACAGGGCTGCTGTTCCCTATTTACTAAGAAAAACGTCATGATAGGCAGGTAACTGTTTCCTTCTTATTCTAATGGCAGCCATTATTTTCACTCTTCCAGGATACTTGGAGCCAAAAAAAAAAGAATAAAAGAAAAAAAAAAAAAAAAAAGGATCATCACCAATATGTATGATATGAATCTTACCAAACTGAGGTACGGGGCATGTACCGTTATAACCCTGAATATTAATTATTAGAAAACCGTGATAA
>NC_090732.1:26891934-26899434 GCF_036898095.1 Palaemon carinicauda | reverse complement strand
GAAACAGGTCTATGCTTGTCACTACAGTGACCGCTGAATAACGACTGACTACTATACGCACATGGCGGAAAGAAAAGCAGTGTTGACACATAATTACATTATTGCCGCGATGCATAATGAAGAAGTGGTCTTACATTACGTATAATGGGATAAGATAAATGGAAATAAATATCATTCTTCTACAAAATAATAATAAAGCAAATATACATTATTGTTCATAAACTGTACGTAATGTAAATAATATACAGAATAACCTTACATACCAATACAGTTAGAAAAATATGAAGACAGAAAATACATAGAAAAAGGATAATTGAAGGCATTATTGGTTTTAATATTCTATCATTATCAAAATCTACCAGGTAAATACTCTCCATTAAAATCAACAGTACATAAAAAAACTGTAGAATAAAATTCATAATAATGATAATACCGTGGATAGGAATTTGATAACTATTACGACCCTTGTCAGGCCATGGTGTAAGTTCTTATTCCACAATAAGAGAGGTTTACAAAAATATCAGGCAGTAAAATGGACAGTGGAAACGAAAACACTTGGGAACACTTAACAATATTTATTAACAGCAATTTTTAGGACAGTCAAACTTTTGACTACTTAATAATTTGAATTAGCAACTTACAACTAACTATATAATAACTAACACTTAACAAATAACAATTAACAATTAACATCCCACCACATTAACATTAATGCCTAAAAAGGCACACACAGAGACAGGGCATAATATTAAAAAAAATTCTTAACGTGAAACACCACACACTCAACGAGAGAGAGTCAAATAATTAAAGCATAAAGCACACACAAAAAATATATGTATTCCCGCACTCTTTGGGGCTGAATGGAACCACCACCTGCTTCAACCAAAGTAGCGACTTCAATTACGCTCAGCTACCGTAGGCAATGCAGCTTAGCAGGACTCCTCATCATTGTGAGGGAAATGGAGTCCCAACCCCCCAAAAAGGTAAATAATATCTCATACCTGGTCATTGCCTCCCTACATGTCATCACGAGCTCCAAAGCTCCCGCAACTGACTATGCCTAGGATGCGTTGATGGTGGTGTCTCTCCTGCATCCACCTTGAAGCTGGGATTCCTACGTCGGCGCTGCGGACCGTAAAAAAGAACACACAGGAAAAGCAAGTCACAGCAGGTGCCAGAAAATCACCTGCTAAAAGCCGTCGACTGTTGGTGTTGCACACCTCAGAAAAGCTCACATAATCCAGCTGCTGCAGTAGGTCCAGGGAGCATCGAGCTCGTATTGTTTTTTAGCAATCGAGGTCCTCCATGTAAACACAGATGCCTCTTCTCACCAAGGACTCGAAAAAAACGGAAAAGAAACGAGCGTTAAACTAGACACCTATAAATCTTTAAGTGAGTGTGGAGGAGGTTAAAACAGCACTCCAAGAGAAGAAAAAGTTAAATTTACTACTAAAGCCTTAGAAACTAAACCTTTTACTAATTTTACATAAAACTATAATGCAGTAACAAGGCTGACGCAAACAAAACCAAAAATTACGTTAATACTTAATACCTTACTCCCCAAAGAAAAAAAAAGAAAAAAAACAGAAAAATTATTATTTTTTTTCTTTTATATACAAATGGAAATGCACCCGTAAAGTAAGAACAATAAGTACAAAGAATACAAACCAAAAGCTTTATATAGATTACCATTATTTTTAAAGATCTAATATTACCGTACTTAGTCAAAAGTGTCCAATTCTATAGAAACATCTACCATTATTAAACCTAAATGAACTTACAGGTACGCCCACAGACATACACCTTAACCTACAATACACTGGTTTTATAGTTCAAAAGGTAATATATATGTTATTATACAATCAAAACTCTAGTACATCGGGTCAAATCTATGATCAATTTTAGAGGAACCTTTATAAAACACTAGAGTGTATACCACTGAAAGAAACCTCCTAAACTTTTTCTACAAAGCTAAAAAAAAAAAAAATTATACAACCTCAAAGGAGAAACAAGCAAGGCGGCATATGAGATGGATCAGGCAAGCACACTAAAACAAAAAATAAAAATATTGAAGAGTCCACCCGAGTGTCGCTCTACCAACCAATATACCAGATACCCTGAGCTTTCTGTCCTATCATGGTCGCCAAATATGCCACGACCCTTGTCAGGCTATGGTGCAAGTTCTTATTGCACGAAAAGAGAGGTCAGTGTTTACAAAAATATCAGGCAGTAAAATGGTCAGCGGAAATGAAAACACTTGGGAAAACTTAACAATATTTATTAACAACAACTTTTATAACAGTCAACCTTGTGACTACCTAACAATTTGAATTAACAACTTACAACAATTATTTAATAACTAACACTTAACAAATAAAAATTGACAATCAACAACTCACCACATAAACATTAATGCCTAAAACGGCATACACCGAGACAGGGCTTGATATTAACAATTTTTTTTTAATGTAAAATGCCACACTCTCAACGAGAGAGTCAAATAATGAAAGCATAAAGCACACAAAAAAACATGTGTATTCTCACAATCTTTGGGGCTAAATGAAACCACCACCTGCTCCAACCAAAGTAGTGACTCCAATTACACTTAGCTACCGTAGGCAATGCAGCTTAGCAGGATTCATCATCATTGGGAGGGAAATGGAATCCCAACCCGAAAAAAAGGTAAATGATATCTCCTACCTGGTCACTGCCTCCCTACATGTCACCATGAGTTCCAAAGTTCCCGCAACTGACTATGACAAGGATGCGTTGACGGTGGTATATCTCCCGCGTCCACCTTGAAGCTGGGATTCCTACGTCGGCGCTGCGAACCGCAGAAGAGAACACACAGGAAATGCAAGTCACCGCAGGGGGAAGAAAAGCACCTGCTAAAACCGTCAACTGTTGGTATCACATACCTCAGAAAAGCTCACATAAGCCAGTACTGCATTAGGTCTTGAGAGCCTGAAGCTCGAACTGTGCCTTTTAGCGATCCAGTTCCTGGCATGTAAACACAGGTGTCTCTTCTCAACAAAGACTCGAAAAACACAGAAAAGAAACAAGTGTTAAACTAGACACTTATAAATCTTTAAGCGAGCGGGGAGGAGGTTAAAACAGCACTTAAAAACAAGAAAAAATTAAATTTACATCTAAAGCCTTAAAAACAAAACCTTATACTAATTTTATATAAAACAAAAATACAGTAATAAGGCTGACGCAAACAAAAGCAAAAATTACATTAATACATAATTATAACCAATATATGTTCTGCCTTGCATTCCTATTATATCCTGTGTACTGGTACTTTATAATGGTCCGTATCTGAATCCTAATTCATGGACAGTATATATAAATTCATAAGGCGGTTGCTTAAATCACTAATATCGTACCTTAGGGAACAATGCCTTGACTGGAAAAAAAAATATATCATTAATTCTGTCAGCCAATAAAACTCACATATTTTCAAATAGGATTTAATGCAAGCCCGGGCAATCAATCTGATATATCAGTGAGATATATGCTGGGATTCCGGTTACCATTGGCTGAGGTATGCCATTGCCATGGTCCTTGCAGTAGCATGGATTTTTTACGAAATGTATTGTTGTAATATATTGTTATAGTACTTCACTATTTCCACTTTAATTTTCATTAACTAAGAGTGATTTATTCTTGTTATATTCTTAATATAGAATTCATACTAAAAGAAAAAATCTTATTGATTTCTATATTTGTGTTTCTTTATTTCAACGGCTACTTGATGGAATATTATAATTCCTGACCCAAAAGAACCGCGCGCAAAAAAAAAAAAATATATAATAATAATCGGTGAATTCTTGAGTGTTGTAAACAACCATCTTATTCAACATGCGGGTGAAAGTTAGGGAACAGAAGTAATTATGTCGCTCATCAATGACATTCATCATCTCTTGGTTTCCAATTCAACACATATCAAACTCCTCCTATGTTTCCTTTTGTCAGTTTGATTGGAATCCTTTATCATTCCATTCTCCGATACTAATAGTTGATTAACTGTACATACCAACGGAATTTGTATTGGAAAGGATTGCTTGTTTCCTGTATATTTTTTATTTTTGTTATAATTATATCATTATAGACATCATGTGTTCCATTATAGAGACTTAAAATATTTCCGATGTTTAAAGAAGATAATACTCTTTGTCTGCATCTTCTTTCAGGGAAATTTTATTGTTGTGTTTTAGTTTGCCCACAACCAATCTCAAAAGATAATAAACCGTTTAGATTTTTTGGGTTAGTGGTGGATGAATGTTGCTCCTCTTTATACGGTAGCAAATAGCGAGTACTTGAAATGAATGTTGATTAAGAATTTGAGTCTAGAAGTTAAATACATCAATTTGAGAAAATTTGAAACCAACATTACTTTGAAGGAAAGGTGGTTCTCGGCTATGTTTGCCAACAAATATGTTAAATGCTAATGCCAGTTGGTTTTCAACTGATGGTATATCATTTGATCTATCAGCTAATCGTAAATAAAAATATTGGACAGCTATCTCATTCACGCATTTAAATTAATTATTTCAGCTGTATTCAATAGCGAGGCACATGTTTATCAAGTCTGTTAGATTTCAGATCTCAACTAAAAACAAACGTGTCATTTTATTTATACATTATATGGAACGGAATGAATTTTGGTTGTTCCACTCATATCAGTATCTTAGGTTTTATTTATTCAGCCAAGAGAAAAATTATCATGAACAGGTTCAAGCATTTCTCGGATAAAAAAAAAATGCATCTTTAAACGGAATCACAGCTATCAAATCCCTTTCATTGTGTCAATTGTCTTTATTGAGGTATATGTCTGAACTCAAGGTATCAAATGTAGAGTTTTTAAATAGTATTTCACTAACATTAGGGGCCAAAAGATTGAGCGAGAATATCGAGATATATCACATTTATTGAAGGAGAGCTTCAGGTTTAACCAACGTCAATGTAATTTCAATTTGTTCCAGAGTACAGAGCACAAGCGATACATTGGAAAAGGAAATCCACCAGGTGAATGTATTGGAAAGGTTAAGCGTTCCATCTATGACCAATTGGTTGTAGAGATGTGGCAAGATATTTATCATCGCTATTGCTAGTAGAGTCTAAAAAAAAAAAAAAAAAAAAAAAAAAAAAAAAAAAAAAAAAAAAAAAAAAACTGTCTACTCTTACTATATGGAGTATATATACAAAGCTAGTTGTATCGCTAAAACTTAAAAAGTTCAAACTTGTAGCAAATGATTTTATGTTGAATAGGGTAATATAAGACTCTTAATATAGTTTATATATGGGAGATATATTTTAATGCTGTTAATGTTCCTAAAATATTTTACTTTTTCAATGTACATTACTTCCCTTGTAGCTTTTTTATTTCCTTATTTCCTTTCCTCACTGGGCTATATTTCCTTGTTGAGATCCTTGTGCTTATAGCATCGTACTTTTATAATAATAATAATAATAATAATAATAATAATAATAATAATAATAATAATAATAATAATAATAATAATAATAATGTGCTGCAAAACCCATAAGGTAATCTCATTTCAAAATAATAGTAGAAAACTTTTATATCATTGAGAATGTTGAAATATCTCTCTCCGTCCACCATCAGGATGGATATTGATCTCTTCTTTCTCTTGCTTTCTTGAACGGACAAATATAGAAATGGGAAAAAGATGACATTTCTCAATAAGAATGTCATATTTCAAAAGATTATAAAGTGTGTCTAAGATCTTATATTTATGAAAAAGAATATTGTAAAGCAAGAAAATGGTGTTAAAGATTTTTACTCTCTCTCTCTCTCTCTCTCTCTCTCTCTCTCTCTCTCTCTCTCTCTCTCTCTCTCTCTCTCTCTCTCTCTCTCTCTCTCTCTCTCTCTCCTATACATGAACCTTGGTATACTTGTAAGAAAACAGATATATTCTTACAACTGTGTAGATATTGATACTAGGTTGATCATCTTCGAGGATTACTTGAAGAAATGTTATGCCAAAAAACATTCATAAATATTTTTTTTACAGATTTTAAAAATGGTTGAAAAACTAATTATTTGTTTACTATAAAGTAGATTCAATAAAATGGTAATTGTAAATGGTATGTCCATTCATTAGTTAGAAAGACATACCTAATGTACTAAATTAACAAAGTTTTTAATCATTCAAATTGCAAACATTTAAGAATGATTTTCAGGAAATAGTGGCAATGATAATAACTTAGTCTCCCCTATATAATAAAGAACAAGTGACCGGGTCTCTCTCTCTCTCTCTCTCTCTCTCTCTCTCTCTCTCTCCTCTCTCTCTCTCTCTCTCAATATCATTTATTACCAAATTCAATGATATTTCAGAACCGATTGCCTCAGGCTGTATCTTTAATGCATTAATTGTGTGAAAAATAATTTTTTGCTCATTATGGAATTTACTATGATTGAATGATAAAATATAATTAACCTCACAAAGCCCCTACTAACATCATTATATCAAATGGCTGAATTCATTTACTCACGCTTTGCATTCATAAAAGCTTTTAATTATCATTATCATATAAGAGTTAAAGAACTCTTTTCAAGTATTATTTTATGCTTCAAATGGGATGTATAACATTGGTTTAACACAAACATGGTCATTTATTTAAAAGCTATTTGAGATCATTCAAGAATATAAATAATTTTAATAGACTAATGTATTAGATAACAAAATCATATCTACCATGGAACATGCAGTATTATATATGAACACATCATCGGCGTTGCCCATTTTTTAGCCCATATGCAATTGGGTATAAGTGACATTAAGAATGAATGCATTATTATTATTATTATTATTATTATTATTATTATTATTATTATTATTATTATTATTATTATTATTATTATTATTATTAGCTAAGCTACTCGTACAATCCTAGTTGGAAATGCTTCATGCTAAAAGCCTAAGGGCTCCAGTAGGGGAAAATATCCCAGTAAGGAAAGGGAACAAGTAAATAAATGAACTACAAGCGAAGTAATGAACAATTGAAATAATATATTTTAAGAATAGTAGTAATATTAAAACATATATTCCATATACAAACTATATAAACTTAAAAACAGAAACGGAAGATGAATAAGATAGAATTGTGTCCCTTAGTGTACCCTAACGCGAAAGAACTCTACTCCATGGCACGAAAACAGGTAAATGTAATTTATCTATGGTAAGTACAATTTTTGGTTAGAGGTTCTATGTTAATTTAATAAGAATAATTATGGCTATAATCCCTCAAACAATGTTGAAATGTTGAGTCTGGTGAGACTGTAATTGGGGAAAATTAGACGTGCAAACATTTCTACTGGGCTGTCATTGGTTAACTTTTAATAAAAACACTTAAATCAGGAAAACAGGATCTATAGATTATACATTATCAATATACTTAGTGAAAATACTTTCTCATATGTTAAAAAGCATCCGACCTTCTTAACTGAAATGTCAAATATATCTTTGTGAT
>NC_090732.1:26846934-26881934 GCF_036898095.1 Palaemon carinicauda | reverse complement strand
GTACTTCATACTTTCTTGACATTCCTCAGCCCATTTCGATACCAACCTTGTCCCATCGAAGCGTCGTTGCGTCCTGTATCGTAAATCGTTGGCCAATGGTGAGCTTGGGTATAGGACGGGCATGAGACTTGTAAAGGCTCATGGCCAGGTTGGTTTGGGCAGCTGTGCGACGGTCGTAATCTTTGGTCCTAGTTTGCCAATCCTCTTTGAATGACCTTGGGTGGGCTTGAACATAAGTGCAGAGAGGACGGCCATACAGTATCTGCGCAGGGGAGCATCCAGCAGGGTTCGGTGTATTCCAAAGCTCCAGCAGTCCTCTATCAAAGGCTTCATAATCTATGTTCCTGGATGGGGCAGTCTTGAGGATAAGGTGTTTAACAGCTTTCACAGCAGCTTTTGCATATCCATTACACTGCGGGTAATGTGGAGAATTTACGATGTGATGAACTCCCCAGCGGTCGGCATATTGCTTAAAGACGTGGCTTGAAAATGGGGGTCATGTATCAGTTTGTCAGCAGAGTGGAACACCAATCTTGCAGAAGAAAACACAGAAGCGTAGAGATTGTAGCGGTTGGTGGGAAAGCCGTTGGATATGTAGTAGATGAGAAGACTATAATCTTGATCCTGAGATGCAGCTGTGCGGATTTCTTGTAGAAACTTATCCTCTTCGAAGATGGGTCCTGTTGCCTGGTCGTCAGTAGAAGTCTCGTTGCTGGCAACGATACGCCGGACATGTGCAGTCAAAGTAGTGCATTCATCTTCATCTTCAGGTGTGGGGCGACTGGTTGGGGAGCGAGACAAGGCATCTGATATTTAAAGTTGTTTTCCTGCGCGCCATACTGCAGTGAAGATGAAGGGGACCGCTTTCATCTCGAGGCGTTGAAGGCCTTGATTCTCAATAGCACCCAAAGTGTAGTGATTGCGAATCGGTATCAGGGGACAACAATCGGTGATTAAGGTGAAATGCTGAAGTCCAGACAAGTATAGGTGACACTTAGGTATAGCCCAAGTGACTGCAAGTAGCTCCAGCTCTATGATGGTGTAACGAGTCTCTGTATCCGTAAGGAAACGAGAGCCACACTGGACGAGATGCATCTGACCATGGCCGTTGTCTTGAAGTAGGGCATAGTCAAAACCATATCGGTGTGAGGCATCTGTTTGTAGAACTACAGGCGAGGTAGACGAATGAGCGTTTGCGGCTCATAAGTGGGCGTAGGGGTTGTGCTGCTGCTGCGATGTCTGGAGTGAAGTAGGCAAGTTGAATGACAAGACCTATAAACGACCTGACATCTGTGAGATTAGATGGTGTAGGAAAGTCACATATAGCTGATACCTCCTCAGGGTCTGCTGCAATTCCATCGCATGATAAGACGTAACCGCAAAAGTTAACTTTAGGGGTGGCTACAGTGAACTTGTTCTTGTTGAGGGTGATGCCATATTGGCAGTATCTGGTCAGCATCTGGTGCACGTGTTGAAGGTAGGAAGGGAGATCCTTGTCAGAAAGGAGGATGTCATCTACAGCCTTCACACAGTTTGGAACACCGTGTAGTGCCATATATCCACGGAGGCAGTATGCATCACCTGTTGCTGAAAATCCCATTGGGCCACGATAGTGCTGGAATCTTCCATACAGAGTCATAAATGTAGTCAGGTGGTGGTCCTCTTCTGCCAACTCCATTTGCCAATAGCCATGCAAGGCATCTGCTGTGATGAAGTACTTTGCAGTAGGAAAGATGTTGCGGACGGATTCATGGGGCATTGGTGATAGGTGTGTAGGGCTGGCTACCTGAAAATTTAGATGGATGTGATCCACAGTGATGCGCACATCCTTTGTCCTTGGGTACCAAGACCAAGGGATTGAACCATTCAGAGGGTTTGTCTCCTACTGGTCTGACGATTCCTTGTTGCACCAAGGAGTCCAGTTCTTCTTTCACTTGATCTCTGAGAGCAAACTTAATGGGCCTGGGCGTATGGACATCGAAGGGTATAGCGCCAGGTTTCAGGTGAATCCTCATTGGAGAGCCTACCATTTTCTTTAGTGGCTGCGCTTGTAGATCCTTCTTGGATATGGGAACATCGCTGAAGTGCCGAAGAAAATAGTCCTTATTAGCTGCGGGTGACGTCATGGGGGAGGCAGGAAACTGAGCACATCTGTTGACATGTCTTACCTTGAGGATGCCTTCGGGAAGTCCGATGACACTATGGTAAGGGCTTGGCAATGTTCACGAGAGAGGAGGGGAGTCTGGATATCCTCATGAACATATATGGATGCTGAGCTAGACTTTTTTCCAAGACGAAGTGTTGCCTGGAAGTATCCTACAGCTGGTGTCATGGGGATCCATCTGCTGTCATGACGTCCGTCAAGGGCGGAGGTTTGAGGGTTGTCCAAGGTATGCGGAGTACATCCAAATGCATGGCACCATTCACTGTGAAGTCTGCTCCTGTATCGGGGATTAGCTGGAGATGTAATGATATATTGCTAAATGACAGAGAGACAGTGACTGGTGTGGGGGACACGCTTTTCGAGTTATCACCCATGAAATGGCAGCTGGTATTTGACTTAATAGTAGGAGGTGACTTTTCTTGGTAGACATGTACATCTTAAAATGTCCCCGTTTCTTGTAGGTATTGCACCGAGCTTCCTTAGCAGGGCATTTCTGAGTGCAGGGCCAATGACCTGTGCGTCCGCAGTTATTGCGTGATACACCATTGGCTGGGCATTGTCCGGAATCTTCTTTGTGAGACCAATATTGACAAGGGTTACTGTTATGAGACTGGTGAGAACGTTGATCAGAAGATCGATGAAATGTCCTCTTCTGTAGATGCTAGTTCCTCTTGTATGTAGATACTGCGTTGACTTTGCTAGGGGAAGAAGCAATGGCTGATGCAGTTTCACGTGTAGATTTGTGGGAGCGGCAGCATGTCATAAACTCTGCGAGGGTAGATGAGGGTTGGAAGGCAATAAGGCGTTGTATTAACTATTCGTCTCTCACACCCATCATAATTACCATATGCAATTGCCGTTCATTGCAAGAGGTGGGGTTGCTTGTGCATAAGTCCACTTCATCAGTGAGATCCTCGAAGCATGCGTAGTAGTCTGGAGTGTATCCAACATCTCTGTAAGGGAAAGTGATGCATAAGCATGCACTGGACGTCCAGGGCGATGCAAGTTCTCAGCTGAATCAGCTGGGAAGTTTGATGTTATCTATCTAAACCAACTAATGTTGCATAATCTTCAAAACGGAGTCTCCATTGGTGAAATGCTACAACGTTGCATCTTGTTGTAAGAGAGGGTGGGTGGGGGATGACCATAGGCTTGCTAGAAGTTGTGGAGGTATGCACTGACAAGCCGGGGGTTTGGCGAACAGGTGTAACAGGAGGTGCAATTATGGGGTTAGGTTGCTGGGGTTGAGATGCCGCAATCTCTCTTGATAGCAAGGAGAAGAGAGACGTGAACTGCGGGTTGTCTTCCTGTCTTGATTATTCCATCTATAGTCTGAAGATCTGCTCCTCTTGTCATCACCGGTCTTGCTCTTGCATGCTGAAAGTCTGCAGAAAATGGATGAGATGAAGTATATTATTATTGTGGTCTCCGGGCCTATTGGAAGTCACGGGAGGAGGGAGAGTAATGCTGTTTTTTTTCATCAGCAGTGATGAGGTGCACAAATAGTCCCTCTATCATCAGACCCTCTGTTTGATCCCCCGCCTGATACGCTGTCTGATCCTTTGTGTGATCCTCGTAAGAGAGCTTGAAATCTGTAGAGCGCCAGAAAAATATTCTCACCGCTGTATGTGAGCGAAACAAAGCACTTTGGAAAGTTAAAAATTACAATGTTTGTCAGTGAGCTTGTGAAATAGGCGGCAGTTAGGCGAGGTGAGCGACTGTGTGTTGCGACCAGAGGGGAGGCGGGTAGGGCGAGCGTGCCTCTAGGCGAGCCCCTTGGGCCTCAGTCCCCATCGATGCATGAAAGGACGACGGCTGGTGGGGCTGCTGAGAAAAAAGCTGCTAGAGTTCAAATGTCCTAAAAAAAAATGTTTGCAAGGACACTAACATAATAAACAACGCAACACTAAAACACACGGACACTCTAACCTTGCTCTGCACAAACACTGCATCACTCTTATGAGATACTGTAGTTAAAATCTTCGAGTCACTGTAAGGGATCCAATGTGTGAGACGAGAATGAGAAATAAACAGCAATAGCGGTCATGACTCGTCTTCTTGGAATCCATAACATCCAGTTACTCACTGTGCCATGTGTGTGATACAGCCACATACATCCATAAGATAAATGGAATGGGAGGTGATAAAGTAAATTAGTAAGTTCTTGAAAATCTTGTATAATGCAGATATACAGACATAAATGTGATAGCAGTGGGAAGCAGGTCTATGCTTGTCCCTATAGTGACCACTGAGCAACGACTGACTACTATATGCACATGGCGGAAAGAAAAGCAGTGTTGACACATAATTACATTGTTGCTACGATGCATAATGAAGAAGTGGTCTTACAGTACGTATAATGGCAAAAAATAAAGGGAAATAAATATCATTCTTCTACAAAATAATAATAAAGCAAATGTACATTATTGTTCATAAACTGTATGTAAAGTAAATAATATACAGAATAACATTAGTACCAATACAATTAGAAAAATACGGAAACAGAAAAATACATAGAAAAAAGATTATTGAAGGCATTATTTTTTTTGATATTCTATCATTATTAAAATCTACCAGGTAAATACTCTCCATTGAAATCAACAGTACATAAAAAAATGGTAGAATAAAATTCATAATAATGATAATACTGTGGATAGGAATTTGATAACTATTACGAACCTTGTTAGGCCGTGGTGCAAGTTCTTATTCCACAATAAGAGAAGTTTACAAAAATATCAGGCAGTAAAATGGACAGTGGAAACAAAAACACTTGGGAAAACTTAACAATATTTATTAACAACAATTTTCAGAAAAGTCAAACTTTTGACTACTTCATAATTTGAATTAGCAACTTACAACTAACTATATAATAACTAACACTTAACAAATAACAATTAACAATTAACAACCCACCACATTAACATTAATGCCTAAAGGGCACGCACAGAGACAGGGCTTATTATTAAAAAATGTCTTAATGTGAAACACCACACACTCAACAAGAGAGAGTCAAATAATTAAAACATAAAACATACAAAAAATATAGGTATTCTCACACTCTTTGGGGCTGAATGGAACCACCACCTGCTTCAACCAAAGTAGCAACTCCAATTACGCTCAGCTACCGTAGGCAATGCAGCTTAGCAGGACTCCTCATCATTGGGAGGGAAATGGAGTCCCAACCCCCAAAAAAGGTAAATAATATCTCATACCTGGTCACTGCCTCCTACATGTCACCACGAGCTCCAAAGCTCCCACAACTGACTATGCCAAGGATGCGTTGACGGTGGTGTCTCTCCCCCGTCCACCTTGAAGCTGGGATTCCTACGTCGGCGCTGCGGACCGTAAAAAAGAACACACAGGAAAAGCAATCACAGCAGGTGCCAGAAAATCACCTGCTAAAAGCCGTCAACTGTTGGTGTTGCAAACCTCAGAAAAGCTCACATAATCCAGCTGCTGCAGTAGGTCCTGGGAGCCTCGAGCTCGAATTGTTTTTTAGCAATCGAGGTCCTCCATGTAAACACAGGTGCCTCTTCTCACCAAAGACTCGAAAAACACGGAAAAGAAACATGCGTTAAACTAGACACCTATAAATCTTTAAGTGAGTGTGGAGGAGGTTAAAACAGCACTTCAAAAGAAGAAAAAATTAAATTTACTACTAAAGCTTTAGAAACTAAACCTTATACTAATTCGACATGAAACTATAATTCAGTTACAAGGCTGACGGAAACAAAACCAAAAATTACGTTAATACATAATACCTTACTCCCCGAAGAAAAAAAGAAAAAAAAAACAGAAAAATTATTTTTTTTTCTTTTATATACAAATGCAAATGCACCCGTAAAGTAAGAACAATAAGCACAAAGAATACAAACCAAAAGCTTTTTATAGATTACCATTATTTTTAAAGATCTAATATTACCGTACTTAGTCAAAAATGTCCAATTCTATAGAAACATCTACCATTACTAAACCTAAATGAACTTACAGGTACGGCCACAGACATACACCTTAACCTACAATACACTGGTTTTATAGTTCAAAAAGTAATATATATGTTTTTATACAATCAAAATTCTAGTACATCGGGACAAATCAATGATAAATTTTAGGGGAACCTTTATAAAACACTAGAGTGTATACCACTCAGAGAAACCTCCTAAACTTTATCTACAAAGCTAAAAAAAAAATTTATACAACCTCAAAGGAGAAACGAGCAAGGCGGCATATGAGATGGATCAGGCAAGCACACTAAAACAAAAAATAAAAATATTGAAGAGGCCACCCGAGTGTCGCTCTACCAACCAATATACCAGATACCCTGAGCTCTCTGTCCTATCATGGTCGCCAAATATGTTACGACCCTTGTCGGGCTATGGTGCAAGTTCTTATTGCACGAAAAGAGAGGTCAGTGTTTACAAAAATATCAGGCAGTAAAATGGTCAGCGGAAATGAAAACACTTGGGAAAACTTAACAATATTTATTAACAACAACTTTTAGAACAGTCAACCTGTGACTACCTAACAATTTGAATTAACAACTTACAACAATTATTTAATAACTAACACTTAACAAATAAAAATTGACAATCAACAACTCACCACATGAACATTAATGCCTAAAACGGCATACACCGAGACAGGGCTTGATATTAACAATTTTTTTAATGTGAAATACCACACTCTCAACGAGAGAGAGTCAAATAATGAAAGCATAAAGCACACAAAAAAATATGTGTATTCTCACAATCTTTGGGGCTGAATGAAACCACCACCTGCTCCAACCAAAATAGTGACTCCAATTACACTTACCTACCGTAGGCAATGCAGCTTAGCAGGACTCGTCATCATTGGGAGGGAAATGGAGTCCCAACCCGAAAAAAGGTACATGATATCTCCTATCTGGTCACTGCCTCCCTACATGTCACCATGAGTTCCAAAGCTCCCGCAACTGACTATGACAAGGATGCGTTGACGGTGGTGTCTGTCCCGCGTCCACCTTCAAGCTGGGATTCCTACGTCGGCGCTGCGAATCGCAGAAGAGAACACACAGGAAATGCAAGTCACAGCAGGTGGCAGAAAAGCACCTGCTAAAACCATCAACTGTTGGTGTCACATACCTCAGAAAAGCTCACATAAGACAGTGCTGCATTAGGTCTTGAGAGCCTCAAGCTCGAACTGTGCCTTTTAGCGATCCAGTTCCTGGCATGTAAACACAGGTGTCTCTTCTCACCAAAGACTCGAAAAACACAGAAAAGAAACAAGTGTTAAACTAGACACATATAAATCTTTAAGCGAGCGGGGAGGAGGTTAATACAGCACTTCAAAACAAGAAAAAATTAAATTTACATCTAAAGCATTATAAACAAAATCTTATACTAATTTTATATAAAACAAAAATACAGTAATAAGGCTGACGCAAAAAAAAAAAAAAAAAGCAAAAATTATATTAATACAAAATAATAACCAATATATGTTCTTCCTTGCATTCCTATTATATCCTGTGTACTGGTACTTAATAATGGTCCGTATCTGAATCCTAATTCATGGACAGTATATATAAATTCATAAGGCAGTTGCTTAAATCACTAATATCGTTCCGTAAGGAACAATGCCTTGACTGGAAAAAAAAAATCATTAATTCCGTCAGCCAATAAAACTCATATATTTTCAAAAAGGATTTAATGCCAGCCCGGGCAATCAATCTGATATATCAGTGAGATATATGCCGTGATTCAGGTTACCATTGGCTGAGGTATGCCATTGCCATGGTCCTTGCAGTAGCATGGATTTTTTACGTAATGTATTGTTGTAATATATTGTTATAGTACTTCACTATTTCCATTTTAATTTTTCTTAACTAAGAGTGATTTATTCTTGTTATATTCCTAATATAGAATTCTTACTAAAAGAAAAAATCTCATTGCTTTCTATGTTTGTGTTACTTTATTTCAACGGCTACTTGATGTAATATTATAATTCCTGACTCCAAGAACAGCGAAAAAAAAAAAAAAAAAAAAAAAAAAAAAAAAAAAAAAAAAAAAAAAAAAAAAACAATCGGTGAACTCTTGAGTGTTGTAAACAACCATCTTATTCAACATGCGGGTGAAAGTTAGGAAACGGAAGTAATTATGTCGCTCATCAATGACATTCATCATCTCTTGGTTTCCAATTCAACACATATCAAACTCCTCCTATGTTTCCTTTTGTCAGTTTGATTGGAATCCTTTATCATTCCATTCTCCGATACTAATAGTTGATTAACTGTACATACCAACGGAATTTGTATTGATGGAAAGGATTGCTTGTTTCCTGTTTATTTTTTATTTTATTTTTTTTTTTCATGATTATATCATTATAGACATCATGTGTTCCATTACAGAGACTTAAAATATTTACGATGTTTAAAGAAGATAATGCTTTTTGTCTGCATCTTCTTTCAAGGAAATTTTATTGTTGTGTTTTAGTTTGCCCAAAACCGATCTCAAAAGGTAATAAACCTTTTAGATTTTTTGGGTTAGTGGTGGATGAGTGTTATTCCTCTTTATACAGTAGCAAATAGCGAGTACTTGAAATGAATGTTGATTAAAAATTTGAGTCTAGAAATCAAATACATCAATTTGAGAAAATATGAAACCACCATTACTTTGAAGGAAAGGTGGTTCTCGGCTATGTTTGCCAACAAATATGTTAAATGCTAATGACAGTTGGTTTTCAACTCATGGTATATCCTTTGATCTATCAGCTAATCGTAAATAAAAATATTGGACAGTTATCTCATTCACGCATTTAAATGAATCATTTCATCTGTATTCAATAGCGAGGCACATGTTTATCAAGTCCGTTAGATTTCAGATCTCAACTTAAAACAAACGTGTCATTTTATTTATACATTATATGGAACGGAATGAATTTTGGTTGTTCCACTCATATCAGTATCTTAGGTTTTATTTATTCAGCCAAGAGAAAAATTATTATAAACAGGTTCAAGCATTTCTTGGATAAAAAAAAATGAATTTTTAAACAGAATCACAACTATCAAATCCCTTTTATTGTGTCAATTGTCTTTATTGAGGTATATATCTTAATTCAAAGTATCAAATTTAGAGTTTTTAAATAGTAATTAACTAACATTAGGGGCAAAAAGATTGAGTGAGAATATTGAGATATATCACATTTATTGAAGGAGAGCTTCAGGCTTACCCAACGTCAATGTAATTTCAATTTGTTCCAGAGTACAGAGTACAAGCGATACATTGGAAAAGGAAATCCACCAGAGGAAAGTATTGGAAAGGTTAAGCGTTCCATCTATGACCAATTGGTTGTAGAGAGGTGGCAAGATATTTATCATCGCTATTTCTAGTAGAGTCGAGAAAAAAAAAAAAAGAACTGTGTCGACTCTTACTATATGGAGCATAAATACAAAACTAGCTGCATCGGTAAAACTTAAAAAGTTCAAACTTGTAGCAAATGATTTTATGTTGAATATGGTATTATAAGACTCTTTATATAGTTTATATATGGAAGATATATTTTAATGCTGTTAAAGTTCCTAAAATATTTGACTTTTTCAATGTGCATTACTTCCCTTGTAGCTTTTTTATTTCCTTATTTCTTTTCCTCACTTGGTTATATTTCCTTGTTGAGATCCTTGTGCTTATAGTATCATGCTTTTATAATAATAATAATAATAATAATAATAATAATAATAATAATAATAATAATAATAATAATAATAATAATAATAATAATAATAATAATAAATTGTATGCTGCAGAACCCATAGGGTAATCTCATTTGAAAATAGTGGTACAAGTTGATAACTATTATATCATTGAAAATTTATAAATATCTCTCTCCGTCCATTATCAGGATGGATATTGATATCTTCTTTCTCTTGCTTTCTTGAACGGACAAATATAGAGATGGGAAAAAGATGACATTTCTCAATAGGAATATCTTTTTTCAAAAGATTGTAAAATGTGTCTAAGATCTTATATTTGTGAAAAAGGATATTGTAAAGCAAGAAAATGGTGTTAAAGATGTTTACTCTCTCTCTCTCTCTCTCTCTCTCTCTCTCTCTCTCTCTCTCTCTCTCTCTCTCTCTCTCTCTCTCTCTCTCTCTCCTATACATGAACCTTGATATACTTGTAAGAAAACAGATATCTTCTTACAACTGTGTAGATATTGATACTAGGTTGATTATCTCCGAGGATTACTTGAAGAAATTTTATGACAAAAAACATTCATAAAGTTTTTTTTTTTACAGATTATAAAAATGGTTGAAAAACTAATTATTTGTTTATTATAAAGTAGATTTAAAAAAATGGTAATTGTAAATGATATGTCCATTCATTAGTTACAGAGACATACCTAACGTACTAAATTAACAAAGTTTTTAATCATTCAAATTGCAAGAATTTAAGTACGATTTTCATGAAATAGTAGCAAAAATAATAACTTAGTCTCCCCTATATAATAAAGAACAAGTGACCCGGTCTCTCTCTCTCTCTCTCTCTCTCTCTCTCTCTCTCTCTCTCTCTCTCTCTCTCTCTCTCTCTCTCAATATTATTTATTACAAAATTCAATGATATTTCTAAACCGATTGCCTCAGGCTATATCTTTAATGCATTAATTGTGTAAAAAATATTGTTTTGCTCATTATGGAATTTACTACGATTGAATGATAAAATATAATTAACCTCACAAAGCCCCTACTAACATCATTATATCAAATGGCTGAAATAAATGGAATTTTAAGAAAGTGACACATCAATAAATTTTCATTTCCGTTGTGTTATCTTGTGCGATTACCATTGTAGAAATAGTATTTTGTCAACCGATTAGAAGACCAAGGAAATGTTTTATGCTATAAAGGAATTAGAGTACCAATGTTTGAGATAGATTTTTACAGCTTTCGAAAATTTACCATTTTAATGACAATGAATTTGCCACAGAGCCCAATAAACTTGAGAACATGTCTACGGTAAAACACCAAAGAAATACTTTACAGGATATGTGTAATGGTGAAAGCTGACGATTCGAGATGGGGAGGTTGAGCTTTCATGTGTATATACCGGATAAAAGACAATTTGTCGGTGTGAAACTTTCGTTTTGTAATCTTCAAAACAACTATATATATATATATATATATATATATATATATATATATATATATATATATATATATATATATATATATATATATATATATATATATATATACTGGTAAAGACCAAAATCACGGTGGATGAGAAATTAGGTGTTGGTGGTTCTGAAAACCCCATTGTATACTTCCGTAATTGGCATTCAACTCGGATACTATCAAAATATTTAAAAAAGAATGTATGCTAAGTTTTTCCTTTGAGTACATATATCAGAGGCTGCATAAAAAAACTACAATAAGACTCAAAGTGTAAAATGGAAAGTTAACAACAAAATACTTCATATGCTATCTCTAATTGAATGTTGAGGGAAAGATCTGAGCAACAGGTATGCGTGATACACTATAATAAGAAAAGAAGCATTGTCAGGTAGAATGATATGCTGAGTAGTTCCATGTAATGTGGTCGGAAAAAAAAACACGAAAGTACATAAAGTTATTATTTTCACAATTTCAATATGGCACTTTTGAATGTTCATTATCTAAACTAAAAAAATTTAAAGATAGAAAAAGAATATCGATGTTTAAATTTCCTCGATCTATATTATTGTAGTTGATATAAACTTTTAACGGGAAGACGTTCCACCACCAACCGAAGGCCAAAGACAAACTATTGTGACAATTATCAAAATAGGAGAGAGAACAAAAGCATATCATATTTGTGAAAAATATTATATGGGTTCACACAGCGAACAAAAGCTACATATTTCATGGGTACACTGTATAGTGGCAAACTTGGAGGGTAACTCATTTATTTTCCAATATTTCAGGGAAGGGTTAAAGCTGAAGTTTTTAATGTATTCTATATCTCTCCAGCAACTCCGCGACTTCCCTTTACAATTTCGGGTTCCGTATATAGGATCAATGACAGCCAAAATGAACATTTTGGATGAGGCTTGATGGAAAACATGATTGTTCTGTGGAAAAAATAAATCGGAAATTCTCCGTAAAATATACTGTTCTTAACCGTATTTCAGTAAATTATAGGCGACGGTAAAATTACCTTACTTTGTAATTATCTTTTACAGGTTGATGACCGTAATATTACTCCTTTACGTCAATATATACGTTTGTAAAACGGTAAACACCTGGCCTCATTTATTACAGATTTTTTTGTTTTTTAATGCAAATTTATAACAGTTTATAGAATATGATACACATCATATTGTTCTTTAGAATATAAGTGTTGCATCACCAAATTAGAGGTCGTTTTGAATATTGGATGCAAAAATAAGAATGTGTATAATACGAATGTTTTTGGGAGAGATGATATTTGGCAGAAAATGACATACAAAATCATATTGCCTATTTATATAAATTTAGAATGAGTGTCCTAGGTCGAACTTTCAGATAAGTATAACCTTATGTTCAGTAATAGCGACAGTAACCCTCTAATTTCTTTACAAGTTGCAAGGTGACCATTCAATCGTAATTTGACTAGATTTTACAAGTATTATATTCGTACATTGAAAAATTTGATGGTGATGGATCCCCTCTTCTTCCATTTTCCATTTAAGCTATTTGATTAAATAATTTGGTCTTTCTAATAGCCTCTCCCCTACTTTAGTTTATTCATGCCACCTACCGGTGTATTATCTCTCTCTCTCTCTCTCTCTCTCTCTCTCTCTCTCTCTCTCTCTCTCTCTCTCTCTCTCTCTCTCTCTCTCTCTCTCTCTCTCTCTCTCTCTCTTTGGCTATATGCTGTTCTGTCTCTTTTCTCTGTTCAACATAGTCATCTGATCTTAACCTTTCAATAACTTTCATATTGATTGCAAATAACATCATACAAAAGGTTATAGTCTCCTACGGTAATTTCTTTCACATACCTAATTTATATAGAAATATAGTTAGACCAAAATGTTCCCCTCAAATAAAATAAATCATTATTTTTAGAAATGTAATTACAGCAAAAAATATCGATATAAGCCGACCAATCATAATGTGAATATCATTATATTATAATTGTTTCTCTAAATGATTGTAATAATATCATTCGATTATAGCAATGCAAATATCTTACATCAGCTAGCAGTACCTCTTATACGTGTATGGAAGTGAAAGCCTTTGGCTTCCATTGAAGAGACCCTTGCATATAGGTATTTGCAACTCACAGGAACTGACAAGCCTTCACAAAGCATTCCTTTGCCTTGGGACATGTCGGCTTAGGGGCACCAGCAGTTTTTAGTTCCTATTGTAGTCTTCCTGAAGGAGGATTTGTTTAACGTCTATATAAATGGATAATGATTAAGGTAAGAAACATTAAATTTATATTTTTAGATTTTAGTTTATCCTAATTGCAAACAGAATTTGACTAATTTAAGGCAATGTTTAGTCAAATTGAATATGAAGAAACTCCATGTGTATAAAAAAGAATATATAACAAACTGCTGTTTTCTTATATTTTAAAAATAACATTTAAAGACTTAGTATATGTGAATACAGTCTATTATATATTCCCGTTATTTCTTTATACATTTCTAAATATTTATTTCTGTACAGACTCATTACTTTTGAAATATGTAACTAAAAGGCATAAACATTTAACTAGCAATATACGAATATTCTTAAAGCAAATATCAATCTGAAAAAGGATGACATTTTCATACTCTTAGGAAAAAGAAAACCTTCGAATTGCCATCAGAGTGAATGCTTGAATATGGGTTATGAGTAACTACAAATACATACAATTTACAATGTTCTATCTCACGAACTACTAATAAGGTTCTTAGATTTCAACCTCCAAACAATAATGGAATTTCATATGAAAATAAATGATATTTATATTATGGATATTCACTATATAGGGATCACACATATTGATCTAAATGAAGTACTTTATATATATATATATATATATATATATATATATATATATATATATATATATATATATATATATATATATATATATGTGATATAAATATACATATATATATATATATATATATATATATATATATATATATATATATATATATATATATATATATATGTGTGTGTGTGTGTGTGTATATGTATATATATGTATATATAATATATATATATATATATATATATATATATATATATATATATATATGTGTGTGTGTGTGTGTGTGTGTGTGTGTGTGTGTGTGTGTGTGGGTGTGGGTAGGTGGATGTGTTGGTGTATGTGTGTGTATATATAAACAGGCATTCATGTATAAGTATATGGGTAAAACTAGAAAATGTTAAGGATTATACGTATTCATGACAGACTACAAGTGTTTTTTCAAAACATGCGACTGATAATAAAGGCATAAGTATTGGATGTAGGATGTTTTGTAAACAAAGTGAGATTATGAAATGTAAACTGCCCTTTTCTCTCGCAAAAAAAAAAAAAAGAAAAAAAAATATTCAGATAGTCCTACCAGTATCAATTTATGAATCAGAAACTTAAAAGCTTACTAAAGCATTAGAGCATAAGCACATTACAACTCTAAAAACAATTGAAAGAATGAGGGGAATAATACCAGTGACAAAAAAAGAGCAGCATGGATACGAGAGAAAACTAGAGTACGGTTGAGGAAATTCTAACAATATGTAAGAAAGAAAAAAATAGATGGTCAAAACTTACATTAAGCATGACAGACAATAGCTGGACATCAATAACAACTAAAGAGGATGCAAAAAGACCATTAACAAACACCAGGGGAAGAAATGTCCGAGGCTTTTGACAGGCAGTGAACTAGATACAACCGATGATGGTGATATATACCCGTTTGTACATATATATATATATATATATATATATATATATATATATATATATATATATATATATATATATATATATATATATATATATATATATATACATATATACATATATACATATATATATATATATATATATATATATATATATATATATATATATATATATATATATATATATATATATATATATATACCATTTTATCAAACCTGTTTCCAAATAAACAACTAACTACTTCCCCGCACCATTTCTGAAATCTGTAAAAAATTACCTTATGAGTACTTTTTTGAATAACATTTCCTCAAGTAAACCTTGAAGAATATCAACCTTGTATCAGTAAGTATACAGTTGTAAGAAGATATATGTTTTCTCA
Organism: Palaemon carinicauda; assembly: GCF_036898095.1. NCBI lineage: Eukaryota > Metazoa > Arthropoda > Malacostraca > Decapoda > Palaemonidae > Palaemon > Palaemon carinicauda. The sequence goes on along the minus strand of NC_090732.1, from coordinate 26,866,498 downwards.
CAGGTACACCGAAGTTCATGTATAGCAGAGAGAGAGAGAGAGAGAGAGAGAGAGAGAGAGAGAGAGAGAGAGAGAGAGAGAGAGAGAGAGAGAGAGAGAGAGAGAGATTGTTTAACTTCGTCGTGTTCCTTTTTCGAGAATATAAGTTTCTGAACACATTTTACAATCTTTTGAAATATGATTTTCACATTGAGAAATGTCATCTTTTTCCCATTTCTATTTTTGTCCGCTCAAGAAAGTAGGAGAAGGAAGAGATCAATTTCTATCCTGAAGATGGACGGAATTCTGAAATTACTCTCGATCCACGGAGAAATTCAATCCCGAGATGGCAAATTTATTATTCCCTGTCTATCTTAGTTTTTCTCCCTTAAACGACTTCCTTGAAAGGCCTCACGAATAACCAAAAAAATGAGGGAGGAATAGAATTTGCCAAGGAAACTCAAATATAGATTTCATTCGGTATTGTTTTAATAGACATTAGTCAACAAATAGTAGTTTGAAAATAGTTAAAGTTCAAAGTAGTTTTCCATACTAAGTTTTATGATAAATTATAATATAAGATATTTCCGGTTTTAATATGTATATAGGAAAAAAATATAGATTGGGTGAAATTTTTTAAAGGTCTGCAAACAGCGTATCATTTGTTTGTATATTATTTATGTTTCAATATGATTAGACTACTGTAGTAGGAGTTCCTAGATTACTGAAAGGTAACTGAATGTTTTTTTCTAATATATATATATATATATATATATATATATATATATATATATATATATATATATATATATATATATATATATATATATATATATATACATATATATATATATATATATATATATATATATATATATATATATATATATATATATATATATATATATATATATATATATACACACACACACACACACACACACATACACACACACACACATATATATATATATATATATATATATATACCAGCTACTTTAGATTAAATTTCGAGCAAATATTAGGATCATACCAGAAAGTGATATCCTGAAACACGAGAGAAAAATTGATACTCTACATTGGTTGGATGAAGCTTGCGTGTAGATATAATAGCATATGAGAAGACTTTTGCGTGATCTAATACCATCTGTAAACAGAATTCGCTGCCCACATCATTTTCTCATTCGGCTAAAGAATAATGGTAAATAAAATGTGTTAGTATCATTTATTTTTTTCTAGCAAGGCTCCATTATTGTTGTTGTTATTGATGCTAATATTATTTATGGTTGTTGTTGTTGCTGCTGTTGAAATAACCTAAAATCATATAAAGCTCCGGATTCCAAACTACATCAAACTATCGTTGATAAGAAATTTATTATTTTTATTCATGATACAGGCAACGATATCAATACCTTCCCCAGGGGATATTTGTCGTCAAAAACTTCTAAATTCTAATTCAATATTAAAAAATTACTTCATATATATTCTGTATATTAATTTTCAAAAGGCAGAGGCGCTACTTCATTAAAGCCTTATCGAATAAATAGGTAATTTATTTACTTTTAATATAAAAACAGACGAAGAAAATATAACTGAAATTAAATGCTTATAAATTGTTAGACAAATAAAAAAATGACATACACACTATGTGATAAATGGAATGGGGGGTAACAAGTTAAACTAGCAGGTTCTTTAAAATCTTCTATAATGAAGATATACGCACATAAATGTGACAATAGTGGGAAGCAGGCCTATGCTTGCCACTGCAGTGGCCAGTGAACAACAACTAACTACTATATGCAAATGGAGGAAAGAAAACCATTGTTGAAAAATATAATTATATTGTTGCTACGATGAATAGTGAAAAAGTGGTCTTGTAGTACTTGTAATGGAATGAGATAGATGGAAATAAATATAATTCGTCTACAAAATAATGATAAAGAAATTGTACATTAATGTTCATAAACTGTACGTTATGGAAATAATATACACCATGACATTAGATATCTATACACCTCCCTCCCCCTTTACTCTCGTAGCAGTGTCTCAAGCGAAACAGGAATTTCTCTAAGCTAGTCGAGGTGAATGACGAGAAACATTGGAGGTTTTGGATCATGGCTCTCTTTCCTGGTCAGAGCTAGGGGACACAGGGTCTTGGGGAGGTGTCAACACTTATATTAGCCACTGGGTGTAAATGTCTTCGGTTTCGTAACCATACACGACCACTTGGAAGGCGTACTTCATACTTTCTTGACATTCCTCAGCCCATTTCGATACCAACCTTGTCCCATCGAAGCGTCGTTGCGTCCTGTATCGTAAATCGTTGGCCAATGGTGAGCTTGGGTATAGGACGGGCATGAGACTTGTAAAGGCTCATGGCCAGGTTGGTTTGGGCAGCTGTGCGACGGTCGTAATCTTAGGTCCTAGTTTGCCAATCCTCTTTGAATGACCTGGGGTGGGCTGGAACATAAGTGCAGAGAGGACGGCCATAGAGTATCTGCGCAGGGGAGCATCCAGCAGGGTTCGGTGTATTCCAAAGCTCCAGCAGTCCTCTATCAAAGGCTTCATAATCTATGTTCCTGGATGGGGCAGTCTTGAGGATAAGGTGTTTAACAGCTTTCACAGCAGCTTTTGCATATCAATTAGACTGCGGGTAATGTGGAGAATTTACGATGTGATGAACTCCCCAGCGGTCGGCATATTGCTTGAAAACGTGGCTTGAAAATAGGGGTCCTGTATCAGTTTGTTAGCAGAGTGGAACACCAACCTTGCAGAAGAAAACACAGAAGCGTAGAGATTGTAGCGGTTGGTGGGAAAGCCGTTGGATATGTAGTGGATGGGAAGACTATAATCTTGATCCTGAGATGCAGCTGTGCGGATTTCTTGTAGAAACTTATCCTCTTCGAAGATGGGTCCTGTTGCCTGGTCGTCAGTAGAAGTGGCGTTGCTGGCAACAATACGCCGGACATGTGCAGTCAAAGTAGTGCATTCATCTTCATCTTCAGGTGTGGGGCGACTGGTTGGGGAGTGAGACAAGGCATCTGATATTTAAAGTTGTTTTCCTGCGCGCCATACTGCAGTGAAGATGTAGGGGACCGCTTTCATCTCGAGGCGTTGAAGGCCTTGATTCTCAATAGCACCCAAAGTGTAGTGATTGCGAATCGGTATCAGGGGACAACAATCGGTGATTAAGCTGAAATGCTGAAGTCCAGACAAGTATAGGTGACACTTAGGTATAGCCCAAGTGACTGCAAGTAGCTCCAGCTCTATGATGGTGTAACGAGTCTCTGTATCCGTAAGGAAACGAGAGCCACACTGGACGAGATGCATCTGACCATGGCCGTTGTCTTGAAGTAGGGCATAGTCAAAACCATATCGGTGTGAGGCATCTGTTTGTAGAACTAAAGGCGAGGTAGACGAATGAGCGTTTGCGGCTCATAAGTGGGCGTAGGGGTTGTGCTGCTGCTGCGTTGTCTGGAGTGAAGTAGGCAAGTTGAATGACAAGACCTATAAACGACCTGACATCTGTGAGATTAGATGGTGTAGGAAAGTCACATATAGCTGATACCTCCTCAGGGTCTGCTGCAATTCTATCGAATGATAAGACGTAACCGCAAAAGTTAACTTTAGGGGCGGCTACAGTGAACTTGTTCTTGTTGAGGGTGATGCCATATTGGCAGTATCTGGTCAGTATCTGGTGCACGTGTTGAAGGTAGGAAGGGAGATCCTCGTCAGAAAGGAGGATGTCATCTACAGCCTTCACACAGTTTGGAACACCGTGTAGTGCCATATATCCACGGAGGCATTATGCATCACCTGTTGCTGAAAATCCCATTGGGCCACGAGAGTGCTGGAATCTTCCATACAGAGTCATAAATGTAGTCAGGTGGTGGTCCTCTTCTGCTAACTCCATTTGCCAATAGCCATGCAAGGCATCTGCTGTGATGAAGTACTTTGCAGTAGGAAAGATGTTGCGGACGGATTCATGGGCATTGGTGATAGGTGTGTAGGGCTGGCTACCTGAAAATTTAGATGGATGTGATCCACAGTGATGCGGACACCTTTGTCCTTGGGTACCAAGACCAAGGGATGGAACCATTCAGAGGGTTTGTCGCCTACTGGTCTGACGATTCCTTGTTGCACCAAGGAGTCAAGTTCTTTATTTCACTTGATCTCTGAGAGCAAACTTAATGGGCCTGGGCGTATGGACATCGAAGGGTATAACGCCAGGTTTCAGGTGAATCCTCATTGGAGAGCCTACCATTTTCTTTAGTGGCTGCGCTTGTAGATCCTTCTTGGATATGGGAACATCGCTGAAGTGCCGAAGAAAATAGTCCTTATTAGCTGCGGGTGACGTCATGGGGGAGGCAGGAAACTGAGCACATCTGTTGACATGTCTTACCTTGAGGATGTCTTCGGGAAGTCCGATGACACTATGGTAAGGGCTCGGCAATGTTCACGAGAGAGGAGGGGAGTCTGGATATCCTCATGAACATATATGGATGCTGAGCTAGTCTTTTTGCCAAGACGAAGTGTTGCCTGGAAGTATCCTACAGCCGGTGTCATGGGGGATCCATCTGCTGTCATGACGTCCGTCAAGGGCGGAGGTTTGAGGGTTGTCCAAGGTATGCGGAGTACATCCAAATGCATGGCACCATTCACTGTGAAGTCTGCTCCTGTATCGGGGATTAGCTGGAGATGTAATGATATATTGCTAAATGACAGAGAGACAGTGACTGGTGTGGGGGACACGCTTTTCGAGTTATCACCCATGAAATGGCAGCTGGTATTTGACTTAATAGTAGGAGGTGACTTTTCTTGGTAGACATGTACATTTTAAAATGTCCCCGTTTCTTGTAGGTATTGCACCGAGCTTCCTTACAAGGGCATTTCTGAGTGCGGGGCCAATGACATGTGCGTCCGCAGTTATTGCGTGATACACCATTGGCTGGGCATTGTCCGTAATCTTCTTTGTGAGAGCAATATTGACAAGGGTTACTGTTATGAGACTGGTGAGAACGTTGATCAGAAGATCGATGAAATGTCCTCTTCTGTAGATGCTAGTACCTCTTGTATGTAGATACTGCGTTGACTTTGCTAGGGGAAGAAGCGATGGCTGATGCAGTTTCACGTGTAGATTTGTGGGAGGGGCAGCATGTCATAAACTCTGCGAGGGAAGATGAGGGTTGGAGGGCAATAAGGCGTTGTATTAACTATTCGTCTCTCACACCCATCATAATTACCATATGCAATTGCCGTTCATTGCAAGAGGTGGGGTTGCTTGTGCATAAGTCCACTTCATCAGTGAGATCCTCGAAGCGTGCATAGTAGTCTGCAGTGTATCCAACATCTCTGTAAGGGAAAGTGATGCATAAGCATGCACTGGACGTCCAGGGCGATGCAAGTTCTCAACTAAATCAGCTGGGAAGTTTGATGTTATCTATACAAACCAACTAATGTTGCATAATCTTCAAAACGGAGTCTCCATTGGTGAAATGCTTCATACGTTGCATCTTGTTGTAAGAGAGGGGGGGGGGATGACCATAGGCTTGCTAGAAGTTGTGGAGGTATGCACTGACAAGCCGGGGGTTTGTCGAACAGGTGTAACAGGAGGTGCAATTATGGCGTTAGGTTGCTGGGGTTGAGATGCCGCAATCTTTCCTGATAGCAAGGAGAGAAAAGAGACGTGAACTGCTGGTTGTCTTCCTCTCTTGATTATTCTATCTATAGTCTGAAGATCGGCTCCTCTTGTCATCACCGGTCTTGCTCTTGCATGCTGGAAGTCTGCAGAAAATGGATGAGATGAAGTATATTATTATTGTGGTCTCCGGGCCTATTGGAAGTCACGGGAGGAGGGAGAGTAATGCTGGTTTTTTCATCAGCAGTGATGAGGTGCACAAATAGTCCCTCTATCATCAGACCCTCTGTTTGATCCCCCGCCTGATCTGCTGTCTGATCCTTTGTGTGATCCTCCTAAGAGAGCTTGAAATCTGTAGAGCGCCAGAAAAATATTCTCACCGCTGTATGTGAGCGAAACAAAGCACTTTGGAGAGTTAAAAATTACAATGTTTGTCAGTGAGCTTGTGAAATAGGCGGCAGTTGAGCGAGGTGAGCGACTGTGTGTTGCGACCAGAGGGGAGGCGGGTAGGGCGAGCGTGCCTTTAGGCGAGCCCCTTGGGCCTCAGTCCCCATCGATGCATGAAAGGACGACGGCTGGTGGGGCTGCTGAGAAAAAAGCTGCTAGAGTTCAAATGTCCTAAAAAAAATGTTTGCAAGTACACCAACATAATACAACGCAACACTAAAACACACGGACACTCTAACCTTGCTCTGCACAAACACTGCATCACTCTTATGAGATACTGTAGTTAAAATCTTCGAGTCACTGTAAGGGATCCAATGTGCGAGACGAGAATGAGAAATAAACAGCAATAGCGGTCATGACTCGTCTTCTTGGAATCCATAACATCCAGTTACTCACTGTGCCATGCGTGTGATACAGCCACATACATCGATACGATAAATGGAATGGGAGGTGATAAAGTAAATTAGTAAGTTCTTGAAAATCTTGTATAATGCAGATATACAGACATAAATGTGATAGCAGTGGGAAGCAGGTCTATGCTTGTCCCTATAGTGACCACTGAACAACGACTGACTACTATATGCACATGGCGGAAAGAAAAGCAGTGTTGACACATAATTACATTGTTGCTAAGTTGCATAATGAAGAAGTGGTCTTACAGTACGTATAATGGCAAAAAATAAAGGGAAATAAATATCATTCTTCTACAAAATAATAATAAAGCAAATGTACATTATTGTTCATAAACTGTATGTAAAGTAAATAATATACAGAATAACATTAGTACCAATAAAATTAGAAAAATATGGAAACAGAAAAATACATAAAAAAAAAAGATTATTGAAGGCATTATTTTTTGTTAATATTCTATCATTATTAAAATCTACCAGGTAAATACTCTCCATTGAAATCAACAGTACATAAAAAAAATGGTAGAATAAAATTCATAATAATGATAATACTGTGGATAGGAATTTGATAACTATTACGAACCTTGTCAGGCCGTGGTGCAAGTTCTTATTCCACAATAAGAGAAGTTTACAAAAATATCAGGCAGTAAAATGGACAGTGGAAAAAAACCACTTGGGAAAACTTAACAATATTTATTAACAACAATTTTCAAAAAAGTCAAACTTTTGACTACTTAATAATTTGAATTAGCAACTTACAACTAACTATATAATAACTAACACTTAACAAATAACAATTAACAATTAACAACCCACCACATTATCATTAATGCCTAAAGGGCACACACAGAGACAGGGCTTATTATTAAAAAAATGTCTTAATGTGAAACACCACACACTCAACAAGAGAGAGTCAAATAATTAAAACATAAAGCACACAAAAAATATATGTATTCTCACAATCTTTAGGGGTGAATGAAACCACCACCTGCTCCAACCAAAGTAGTGACTCCAATTACACTTACTTACCGTAGGCAATGCAGCTTAGCAGGACTCCTCATCATTGGGAGGGAAATGGAGTCCCAACCCCCAAAAAAGGTAAATAATATCTCATACCTGGTCACTGCCTCCCTACATGTCACCACGAGCTCCAAAGCTCCCACAACTGACTATGCCAAGGATGCGTTGACGGTGGTGTCTCTCCCGCATCCACCTTGAAGCTGGGATTTCTACGTCGGCGCTGCGGACTGTAAAAAAGAACACACAGGAAAAGCAATCACAGCAGGTGCCAGAATATCACCTGCTAAAAGCCGTCAACTGTTGGTGTTGCAAACCTCAGAAAAGCTCACATAATCCAGCTGCTGCAGTAGGTCCTGGGAGCCTCGAGCTCGAATTGTTTTTTAGCAATCGAGGTCCTCCATGTAAACACAGGTGCCTCTTCTCACCAAAGACTCGAAAAACACGGAAAAGAAACAAGCGTTAAACTAGACACCTATAAATCTTTAAGTGAGTGTGGAGGTTAAAACAGCACTTCAAAAGAAGAAAAAATTAAATTTACTACTAAAGCTTTAGAAACTAAACCTTATACTAATTCTACATGAAACTATAATGCAGTTACAAGGCTGACGCAAACAAAACCAAAAATTACGTTAATACATAATACCTTACTCCCCGAAGAAAAACAGAATAAAAAAACAGAAAAATTATTTTTTTTTCTTTTATATACAAATGCAAATGTACCTGTAAAGTAAGAACAATAAGTACAAAGAATACAAACCAAAAGCTTTATATAGATTACCATTATTTTTAAAGATCTAATATTACCGTACTTAGTCAAAAATGTCCAATTCTATAGAAACATCTACCATTACTAAACCTAAATGAACTTACAGGTACGCCCACAGACATACACCTTAACCTACAATACACTGGTTTTATAGTTCAAAAAGTAATATATATGTTTTTATACAATCAAAATTCTAGTACATCGGGACAAATCAATGATAAATTTTAGGGGAACCTTTATAAAACACTAAAGTGTATACCACTCAAAGAAACCTCCTAAACTTTATCTACAAAGCTAAAAAAAAAATTTATACAACCTCAAAGGAGAAACGAGCAAGGCGGCATATGAGATGGATCAGGCAAGCACACTAAAACAAAAAAATGAAAATATTGAAGAGTCCACCCGAGTGTCGCTCTACCAACCAATATACCAGATACCCTGAGCTCTCCGTCCTATCATGGTCGCCAAATATGTTACGACCCTTGTCGGGCTATGGTGCAAGTTCTTACTGCACGAAAAGAGAGGTCAGTGTTTACAAAAATATCAGGCAGTTAAATGGTCAGCGGAAATGAAAACACTTGGGAAAACTTAACAATATTTATTAACAACAACTTTTAGAACAGTCAACCTGTGACTACCTAACAATTTGAATTAACAACTTACAACAATTATTTAATAACTAACACTTAACAAATAAAAATTGACAATCAACAACTCACCACATGAACATTAATGCCTAAAAAGGCATACACCGAGACAGGGCTTGATATTAACAATTTTTTTTAATGTGAAATACCACACTCTCAACGAGAGAGAGAGAGTCAAATAATGAAAGCATAAAGCACACAAAAAAATATGTGTATTCTCACAATCTTTGGGGCTGAATGAAACCACCACCTGCTCCAACCAAAATAGTGACTCCAATTACACTTACCTACCGTAGGCAATGCAGCTTAGCAGGACTCGTCATCATTGGGAGGGAAATGGAGTCCCAACCCGAAAAAAGGTAAATGATATCTCCTATCTGGTCACTGCCTCCCTACATGTCACCATGAGTTCCAAAGCTCCCGCAACTGACTATGACAAGGATGCGTTGACGGTGGTGTCTGTCCCGCGTCCACCTTGAAGCTGGGATTCCTACGTCGGCGCTGCGAATCGCAGAAGAGGACACACAGGAAATGCAAGTCACAGCAGGTGGCAGAAAAGCACCTGCTAAAACCGTCAACTGTTGGTGTCACATACCTCAGAAAAGCTCACATAAGACAGTGCTGCATTAGGTCTTGAGAGCCTCAAGCTCGAACTGTGCCTTTTAGCGATCCAGTTCCTGGCATGTAAACACAGGTGTCTCTTCTCACCAAAGACTAGAAAAACACAGAAAAGAAACAAGTGTTAAACTAGACACTTATAAATCTTTAAGCGAGCGGGGAGGAGGTTAAAACAGCACTTCAAAACAAGAAAAAATTAAATTTACATCTAAAGCCTTATAAACAAAATCTTATACTGATTTTATATAAAACAAAAATACAGTAATAAGGCTGACGCAAAAAAAAAAAATTTTATATTAATACATAATAATAACCAATATATGTTCTGCCTTGCATACCTATTATATCCTGTGTACTGGTACTTAATAATGGTCCGTATCTGAATCCTAATTCATGGACAGTATATATAAATTCATAAGGCAGTTGCTTAAATCACTAATATCGTTCCGTAAGGAACAATGCCTTGACTGGAAAAAAAAATAATTAATTCCGTCAGCCAATAAAACTCATATATTTTCAAAAAGGATTTAATGCAAGCCCGGGCAATCAATCTGATATATCAGTGAGATATATTCCTCGATTCCGGTTACCATTGGCTGAGGTATGCCATTGCCATGGTCCTTGCAGTAGCATGGATTTTTTACGTAATGTATTGTTGTAATATATTGTTATAGTACTTCACTATTTCCACTTTAATTTTCCTTAACTAAGAGTGATTTATTCTTGATATATTCTTAATATAGAATTCTTACTAAAAGAAAAAATCTCATTGCTTTCTATGTTTGTGTTACTTTATTTCAACGGCTACTTGATGTAATATTATAATTCCTGACTCCAAGAACAGCAAAAAAAAAAAAAAAAAAAAAAAAAAAAAAAAAAAAAAAAAAAAAAAAAAAAAACAATCGGTGAACTCTTGAGTGTTGTAAACAACCATCTTATTCAACATGCGGGTGAAAGTTAGGAAACGGAAGTAATTATGTCGCTCATCAATGACATTCATCATCTCTTGGTTTCCAATTCAACACATATCAAACTCCTCCTCTGTTTCCTTTTGTCAGTTTGATTGGAATCCTTTATCATTCCATTCTCCGATACTAATAGTTGATTAACTGTACATACCAACGGAATTTGTATTGATGGAAAGGATTGCTTGTTTCCTGTTTATTTTTTTTTTTTATTTCTTTTTCATGATTATATCATTATAGACATCATGTGTTCCATTATAGAGACTTGAAATATTTCCGATGTTTAAAGAAGATAATGCTCTTTGTCTGCATCTTCTTTCAAGGAAATTTTATTGTTGTGTTTTAGTTTGCCCAAAACCGATCTCAAAAGGTAATAAACCGTTTAGATTTTTTGTGTTAGTGGTGGATGAGTGTTATTCCTCTTTATACAGTAGCAAATAGCGAGTACTTGAAATGAATGTTGATTAAAAATTTGAGTCTAGAAATCAAATATATCAATTTGAGAAAATATGAAACCACCATTACATTGAAGGAAAGGTGGTTCTCGGCTATGTTTGCCAACAAATATGTTAAATGCTAATGACAGTTGGTTTTCAACTCATGGTATATCCTTTGATCTATCAGCTAATCGTAAATAAAAATATTGGACAGTTATCTCATTCACGCATTTAAATGAATCATTTCATCTGTATTCAATAGCGAGGCACATGTTTATCAAGTCCGTTAGATTTCAGATCTCAACTTAAAACAAACGTGTCATTTTATTTATACATTATATGGAACGGAATGAATTTTGGTTGTTCCACTCATATCAGTATCTTAGGTTTTATTTATTCAGCCAAGAGAAAAATTATTATAAACAGGTTCAAGCATTTCTCGGATAAAAAAAATTAATCTTTAAACAGAATCACAACTATCAAATCCCTTTTATTGTGTCAATTGTCTTTATTGAGGTATATGTCTTAATTCAAGGTATCAAATTTAGAGTTTTTAAATAGTAATTCACTAACATTAGGGGCAAAAAGATTGAGTGAGAATATTGAGATATATCACATTTATTGAAGGAGAGCTTCAGGCTTACCCAACGTCAATGTAATTTCAATTTGTTCCAGAGTACAGAGTACAAGCGATACATTGGAAAAGGAAATCCACCAGAGGAAAGTATTGGAAAGGTTAAGCGTCCCATCAATGACCAATTGGTTGTAGAGAGGTGGCAAGATATTTATCATCGCTATTGCTAGTAGAGTCGAGAAAAAAAAAAAACTGTGTCTACTCTTACTATATGGAGCATAAATACAAAACTAGTTGTATCGGTAAAACTTAAAACTTCAAACTTGTAGCAAATGATTTTATGTGAATAGAGTATTATAAGACTCTTTATATAGTTTATATATGGAAGATATATTTTAATGCTGTTAATGTTCCTAAAATATTTTACTTTTTCAATGTGCATTACTTCCCCTGTAGCTTTTTTTATTTCCTTATTTCCTTTCCTCACTGGGCTATATTTCCTTGTTGAGATCCTTGTGCTTATAGCATCATGATTTTATAATAATAATAATAATAATAATAATAATAATAATAATAATAATAATAATAATAATAATAATGATAAATTGTATGCTGCAGAACCCATAAGGTAATCTCATTTGAAAATAGTGGTACAAGTAGATAACTATTATATCATTGAGAATGTATAAATATCTCTCTCCGTCCATTATCAGGTTGGATATTGATATCTTCTTTCTCTTGCTTTCTTGAACGGACAAATATAGAGATGGGAAAAAGATGACATTTCTCAATAGGAATATCTTTTTTCAAAAGATTGTAAAATGTGTCTAAGATCTTATATTTGTGAAAAAGAATATTGTAAAGCAAGAAAATGGTGTTAAAGATTTTTACTCTCTCTCTCTCTCTCTCTCTCTCTCTCTCTCTCTCTCCTCTCTCTCTCTCTCTCTCTCTCTCTCTCTCTCTCTCTCTCTCTCTCTCTCTCTCTCTCTCTCCTATACATGAACCTTGGTATACTTGTAAGCAAACAGATATCTTCTTACAACTGTGTAGATATTGATACTAGGTTGATCATCTTCGAGGATTACTTGAAGAAATTTTATGCCAAAAAAACATTCATAAAGTTTTTTTTTTTTAGAGATTCTGAAAATGGTTGAAAAACTAATTATTTGCTTATTATAAAGTAGATTTAAAAAAATGGTAATTGTAAATGATATTTCCATTCATTAGTTAGAGAGACATACCTAACGTACTAAATTAACAAAGTTTTTAATCATTCAAATTGCCAGAATTTAAGTACGATTTTCAGGAAATAGTAGCAATAATAATAACTTAGTCTCCCCTATATAATAAAGAACAAGTGACCAGGTCTCTCTCTCTCTCTCTCTCTCTCTCTCTCTCTCTCTCTCTCTCTCTCTCTCTCTCTCTCAATATTATTTATTACCAAATTCAATGATATTTCTAAACCGATTGCCGCAGGCTATATCTTTAATGCATTAATTGTGTGAAAAATATTGTTTTGCTCATTATGGAATTTACTACGATTGAATGATAAAATATAATTAACCTCATAAAGCCCCTACTAACATCATTATATCAAATGGCTGAATTCATTTACTCACGCTTTGTATTCATAAAAGCATTTAATTAGCATTACCATGTTAGAGTTAAAGAACTCTTTTCAAGTATTATTTTATGCTTTAAACATTGGTTTAACACAAACATGGTCACTTATTTAAAGGCTATTGGAGATCATTTAAGAATATAGATAAGGTTAATAGACTAATGTATTAGATAACAAAATCATGTTTACCATGGAACATGCAGTATTATATATGAACACATCATCAGCGTTGTCCATTTTTTACCCATATGCGATTGGGTATAAATGACCTTAAGAATGAATGAATTATTATTATTATTATTATTATTATTATTATTATTATTATTATTATTATTATTATTATTATTATTATTATTATCATTATTATTATTAGCTAAGCTACTCGTACAATCATAGTTGGAAATGCTACATGGTATAAGCCCAAGGGCTCCAATAAGGGAAAATAGCCCAGTAAGGAAAGGGAACAAGGAAATAAATGAACTGCAAGCGAAGTAATGAACAATTGAAATAAGAATTTTAAGAACAGTAGTAATATTAACACATATATTCCATATACAAACTATAGAAACTTAAGAAAAGGAGTAAGATGAATAGGATAGAATTGTGTCCCTGAGTGCACCCCAACGAGAAAGATTCTACCCCATGGCACTAAAACAGGTAAATGTAATTTATCTATGTTAAGTACAATTCTTGGTTAGAGGCTATATGTTAATTTAATAAGAATAATAATGGCTACAGTCACTTAAACAATGTTGAAATGTTGAGTCTGGTCAAACTGTAATATGGGAAAAATTAGGTAAGATAAAACTGTTCATACAGACGTGTAAACATTTCTACTGGGCTGTCATTGGCTAACTTTTAATAAAAACACTTAAATCAGGAAAACAATATCTATAGATTATAAATTATCAATATACTTAGTAAAAAAATTTTCTCACTTGTTAGAAAGCATCTGAACTTCTTGTATGAAATTTCTAATATATCTTTGTGATGTATTGCAAAATATAAGCAAATAGTTAATACAAATATTAGTTAATATCTATATGAATTCATTATCCATAAGTTTCTATTGATGACTTATTGGGTTTTTTGTCTCATATATTAGAATCTTCAGAGATACCATCACACACAAAATTTGATGTTATTGGACTCATTGGTTTCTGTATTAGAATGTGTAAAATAGAATTGATGAAGATTTTATAATCAATTATTCGTAATGGCTATTGATTGCAATTTTCCCTTCTTTTATCCAGAGTAGAACAATATCTAATATTTTTTTCCCTTAGCACTAGTATGTTGATAATGTTGGGTATTCTAAAAAATATCTGGATGTTGAGTGCTATGTTGCTTTTATTCCGTCTTTTGTTGAAGCCTTAAAATTTACTAAGAAAAGGGAAAGATGGTTTACAGCATTCCGTTCTTATACTTTTTAATTGTTAGAAAAGCACAACCAAATCCCATATTAAAAGAAAAAGAAAAGGTCGATATTAACTTGTTTTATTCCTGATTAGGCTATCATAAGTAAAAGTCCTCTATGTTTCCCCCTACGTACATTAGGTCTCTAAGGACATTTAGCTCCTAGTGCGTAAGAATTTACTTAAAAAATTAATCAAGAACAATTCCTTTAATACCGACTAGTTTGATTATTAAAAAAAAAAAAAAAAAAAAAAAAAAAAAATTAAGTCCAAGTCGAGGAAGTCATTTTATTATGTCGAGTTACATAGAAGTAAAGCAAGTCATAATATACATCGTTTATCATTTTATGAATGTATTTAAGATATCATACCATGTTTGAAAGAAAATAGATAGTATGCTATTGTTTGAATGGAGTTGCACGTACCAAAGCGTTCCTTAAGAATAACCCCAGATATTAAAATCGTAAGATATACAATGTTCCATGCTAAGAATAATATAATTTCAGGTTGGCTAGCCATCAAAAGACATATTCTGTTATAACCAAGAGCATAAAATGGTTGTCTCTAGGTTTTTGGTTAATAATGTTTAAACGATTCATTGAGTTATGCAGGGCCTAGAATCAGTTGGGTGGAGGCTGAGCGAGTAATCCATATCAACAAATTTACTTGAAATAGTATTATTGTTTAATCCATTTTAGTAATCTGTACCCAATGTCAGGAATCAAATATTAACCATGGTGTCTTTTTTCAGCAACCATGTATTATTCTCTTTTCTAAATTCCCAATTGTCTTTCACCATCAAGAATCTGACCGTTTAGCGATTATTTTCGCTTCTTTATCATCATTGTGAGTCAAACGATAGCATTTACAAGTTGAGAGTATTATGTCTAATAAAGTCTCTTCAATTCTTTCTTTACACTATAATGCATATTTTTTTACTTATGCCGTATCATCGGTCATGATTTTTTATCACACACTTACAGCACCAAACACACATTATATATATATATATATATATATATATATATATATATATATATATATATATATATATATATATATATATATATATATATATATATATATATATATATATGTGTGTGGTGTGTGTGTGTGTGTGTGTGTGTGCTGTGCTTACACACACAAACACACACATAAATATATATATATATATATATATATATATATATATATATATATATATATATATATATATATATATATATATATATATATATATAATTATATGTGATTGGATGCACATGGTTTTTTAAATTCGTTGATTCCCAGAGTATAAGAATTATTCCATTCAGAATTATATTATTTCTGATATAATTTTCCTCATAAATCAGGCTCAAGTATGTCAATATACAAAAGTGAAATACATTCGAATGTTAAAGTCATGTTTTTAGCAGCCGAATACAACGCATTCAACCCATTAGTCAAAACACACGATCGATGTTCAAATCTTTTTGATTACGGAACACGTTCGCTCTCACACTCAAAGCTATTAAGCCCAAGACATTCCAAATATTCAACAATAAATCCGGCGATATAAATGTAATTAAAACCATAGCTTTAGTATGTGGAGAAGTATCAAAAGAATATATGAAAAGAATTTTCGAAGGCCTGCAGATATACAGTAGAGTATTTTTGATGAAATAAATACAATTTTTTATAGGAAAACTGTAGGAGGCGAAGTTGCTATCAATTATAAAGGTTGAATAAGTGACAAATTAAAATCTCATTTAACTTGAAGAAGATAAGAAAAGGAGAAGCGGTAAAAAAAAGTTTTGGTGTGGATCCTAAGCAAAGACTCTCTCTCTCTCTCTCTCTCTCTCTCTCTCTCTCTCTCTCTCTCTCTCTCTCTCTCCTCTCTCTCTCTCTCTCTCTCTATCAATTGTTTTAAATGCATTAATTGGTATGAAAGAGGCCTCCTAGAGACCATTTCATACTTATCCTACGCAATGTATTATTCTTTCGTTTTTAAACTTTATGGACTGTCAAAATCTGATGGGACCAACAAAATAGGAGAAGGAAACGATTGAAAGTTGTAGCTAAAGGACTACTATGAAGAATGAAAATGGGTAACTACTAACAAGGGACATTTGAAGTTGACCAAGTATAGTTTGAATAACAGAACACTACATTATTAGTGATGCTTCTTAGGAATGTGAATATTCCTTGGATTTTGTTGAGAATATTTAGTAGACCTTATAAATGAATGAGATAAACACGTATCGCAGATTTTTAGAGAGGCAAAAGGCTTTATAGAGTATAAGCATAAAGGGAATTTTAGCAAAGTGACACATCAATAAATTTTCATTTCCGTTGTGTTATCTTGTGCGAATACTATTGTAGAAATAGTAATTTTGTCAACCGATTAGAAGGCCAAGGAAATGTTTTATACTATAAAGGAATTAGAGTACCAATGTTTGAGATAGGTTTTTACAGCTTTCGAAAATTTACCATTTTAATGACAATGAATTTGCTACAGAGCCCAATAAACTTGAGAACATGTCTACGGTTAAAAACACCAAAGAAATACTTTACAGGATGTGTGTAATGGTGAAAGCTGACGATTCGAGATGGGGAGGTTGAGCTTTCATGTGTATATACCGGATAAAAGACAATTTGTCGGTGTGAAACTTTCGTTTTGTAATCTTAAACCACCTATATATATCTATCTATATCTATATCTATATATATATATATATATATATTATATACTATATATATATATATATATATATATATATATATATATATATATATTTATATATATATACACATATATACTAGTAAAGACCAAAATCACGGTGGATGAGAAATTAGGTGTTGGTGGTTCTGAAAACCCCATTGTATACTTCCGTATTTAGCATTCAACTTGGATACTATCAAAATATTTAAAAAAGAATGTATGCTAAGTTTTTCCTTTGAGTACGTATATGAGAGGCTGAATAAAAAACTACAGTAATATTCAAAGCTTTAAAAATGGAAAGATAACAACAAAATAGTTCATATGCTATCTTTAATCGAATGTTGAGGGAAAGATCTGAGCAACAGGTATGCGTGATACACTATAATAAGAAAAGAAGCATTGTCGGGTAGAATGATATGCTGAGCAGTTCCATGTAATGTGTTCGGCAAAAAAAAAAAAAAAAAAAAAAAAAAAAAAACACGAAAGTACATAAAGTTATTATTTTCACAATTTCAATATAGCACTTTTGAATGTTCATTATCTAAACTAAAAAAATTTTAAGATAGAAAAAGAATATCGATGTTTAAATTTCCTCGATCTATATTATTGTAGTTAATATAAACTATTAACGGGAAGACGTTCCACCACCAACCGAAGGCCAAAGACAAACTATTGTGACAATTATCAAAATAGGAGAGAGAACAAAAGCATATCATATTTGTGAAAAATATTATATGGGTTCACACAGCGAACAAAATCTACATATTTCATGGGTACACTGTATAGTGGCAAACTTGGAGGGTAACTCATTTATTTTCCAATATTTCAGGGAAGGGTTAAAGCTGAAGTTTTTAATGTATTCTATATCTCTCCAGCAACTCCGCGACTTCCCTTTACAATTTCGGGTTCCGTATATAGGATCAATGACAGCCAGAATGAACGTTTTGGATGATGCTTGATGGAAAGCATGATTGTTCTGTGGAAAAAAAAAATCGGAAATTCTCCGTAAAATATACTGTTCTTAACCGTATTTTCAGTAAATTATAAGCGACGGTAAAAATTACCTTACTTTGTAATTATCTTTTACAGGTTGATGACCGTAATATTACTCCTTTACGTCAATATATACGTTTGTAAAACGGTAAACACCTGGCCTCATTTATTACAGATTTTTTTTTTGTTTTTTAATGCAAATTTATAACAGTTTATAGAATGTGACACACATCATTTTGTTCTTGAGAATATAAGTGTTGCATCACCAAATTAGAGGTCGTTTTGAATATTGGATGCAAAAATAAGAATGTGTATAATACGAATGTTTTTGGGAGAGATGATATTTGGCAGAAAATGACATACAAAATCATATTGCCTATTTATATAAATTTAGAATGAGTGTCCTAGGTCGAACTTTCAGATAAATATAACCTTATTTTCAGTAATAGTGACAGTAACAATCTAATTTCTTTACAAGTTGCAAGGTGACCATTCAATCGTAATTTGACTAGATTTTACAAGTATTATATTCGTACATTGAAAAATTTGATGGTGATGGATCCCCTCTTCTTCCATTTTCCATTTAAGCTATTTGATTAAATAATTGGTCTTTCTAATAGCCTCTCCCCTACTTTAGTTTATTCATGCCACCTACCGGTGTATTATCTCTCTCTCTCTCTCTCTCTCTCTCTCTCTCTCTCTCTCTCTCTCTCTCTCTCTCTCTCTCTCTCTCTCTCTCTCTTTGGCTATATGCTGTTCTGTCTCTTTTCTCTGTTCAGCATAGTCATCTGATCTTAACGTTTCAATAACTTTTATATTGATTGCAAATAACATCATACAAAAGGTTATGTTACTGCAACGTCCATGTTCAGGTTACTGAAGAAAACTATCAAATATAGTCTCCTACGATAATTTCTTTCACTACTTTATTTATATAGAAATATAAGAAATGTTCCCTTAAAATAAAATAAATCATTATTTTTAGAAATATAATTAGAGCAAAAAATATCGATATAAGCCGACCAATCATAATGTGAATATCATCATATTATAATTGTTTTTCTAAATGATTGTAATAATATTATTCGATTATAGCAATGCAAATATCTTACATCAGCTAGCAGTACCTCTTATACGTGTATGGAAGTGAAAGCCTTTGGCTTCCATTGAAGAGACCCTTGCATATAGGTATTTGCAACTCACAGGAACTGACAAGCCTTCACAAAGCATTCCTTTGCCTTGGGACATGTCGGCTTAGGGGCACCAGCAGTTTTTAGTTCCTATTGTAGTCTTCCTGGAGGAGGATTTGTTTTAACGTCTATATAAATGGATA
>NC_090732.1:26836934-26841934 GCF_036898095.1 Palaemon carinicauda | reverse complement strand
AGTCATACTTCTGTCACTCTCCATCTCACTATTTTCTCGGTACTTCCCTCCTTTTTTATTAGTGAGAATAATCAGTTACACTCATTATTCTGTTTCGCACTGCACCAGCTTCCACTTTAGTATTTACTTCTTCATGTCCTTTCGTCCTCTGTCTTTCAAATGTTCACCTACAATCCTTTCCTTTTTAGGGCTCATTTTCATGGTGAAACTGACATGCCTAAGGCAAATTTAACATAAATTCTAACACTTCTGACAGGGTAGCAACACCACAGTATTTGATATATTCCATACCCAGTGGAATTTGATAAAACATATTGCTATGGTCAGTTGAAATGGTGTACTTCCAGCAGCTTATATGATATAGTGGAATCCACTTCGGGCATACTAAATAGTCTGACAACAGCAAAGTGGTAACTAATCAAATACATCCACTAGGCTTTTTGACAAGAAATGAGAAAGTTCAGTATTCAACATTAAAACAATTGTCTTCTGGAAGAGCAAAACACCAATAATTTCCATTATATTGAATTTTTCTTACGATTCTACAGGATTGATTCTTGAATTGAGTGAAAACCTCTGGAGTCACTAAGCCTATGCTGATCACCAACTTAAAGAGTTACAAGGTGCTCTTATATCCAGCTGTTAAAGGATCCAAAACGTTTGCTACCTGGTGAGTAGCTTCCTAAACGTGCTAGGTTATATTACACGGAATAAGTTGCCTAGGTCCATGGGAACAACAAGTATTTAAAATGCTCTCTTTACATCTGGGATTTGTTTTATTAAGTTTTGGAGGAACATCGGCCATGCTTGGTTCCGTCTCTACCATATACTGTAAATTGGACATACTTGACAAAACTGTTTAGATGAGTTTATAATTTATGAAGTTTTGGTGTCATTATGGAGGAAATTTTCAAAGAAATGCTGAGCACAAGAGACGTTGCATGTCAACCATTAGGATCTTGAATTACATTAGATTTACCATGACAAGTTTCAAGTGAGTAATTAGAGTCTTGCAAGTCATTGGTGAGGTGAAGGTCAATCATTTCACCCAACCAAACAGTAGTGAGATTTAAGGGAACTTTATGAGATAAGTGCAATGAACTACAGTTTAAGGGAAGTATCGTCAGTAGATCGCACTGTCTTGCACGAGTAATTAGAGTCTTGCAAGTCATTGGTAAGGTGAAGGTCAATCATTTCACCCAGCCAAACAGTAGTGGGATTTAAGGGAACTTTATGAGGTAAGTGCAATGAACTACAGTTTAAGGGAAGTATCGTCAGTAGATGGCACTGTCTTGCAACGTATCATGATGCTTAGATGGGAGACCTTGAAGACAAGACCATGGGACTTTAAACTTATATTGTGTCATGTTAAGTCGAAGCTAACTTCCAATAACACAGTTAGGGAGCACAAACCGTCAGTCTGAGGAGCCAATTATAAACTCTTGCTGATGGGCAAAACAAGATATTTGTTGGCAAACAAACTTATCATGTTACCAGTAGCCCCTCGGACCTGTAAGAAGTGAACTGTATGATGATGGTAAAACATATCAAAATATGGTGACTGTCTTAATTGTACACATCAGTTGAGTGTGTGTCAGCTATACATTGAGTAACTTCTAGATAAACAGGGACACATTCACTGTCATTATTATGTATCTGGTCTTTGCTACATACTTGCAATCTTGTATTGGTAAATATGTGCATTCACTGAGGAAATGATTGTGGGCACGACCTGCTTGATGACAAAAAGGAGAGGAACCTGGTGTCTAAATAGTTGTCTCTTTTTGGGGAATGGTTTTGATTATGGAAAAGCCGAATTTTGCAAATGAGATTCGTTGGGTAAGGCTAAAGCTAATAAGATTCAAGCATTGTCAGTGGCATCAATCTCATCCAATAATACTGGTAGGGCCCGTGATATTTCAGGTTTAATTGAGGCCAGAATCTGCGAGCTCAATTCTGTGCCCTAATACTTACTAATTAGTTTAGGTAATTCAGAATGATTGAGGTGTACCCAGGTAACCAAATGAAATTTTAAATAGACGGAAAAAGCTTTTATCTTCAAGTATATGATCTCCATGGTGGCTAATACCACCGTAGCGCTACAATAATTTGTCATCCACAAAATTATGTGATAACCCTCTGGCAAAGATCTTCCGGTCACCTTTCCAGTTTGAGCTTAAAGTTGGAATATCCAACGTAGTTCACTCCAATAGATGGAAATCAAACAAAAAGTCTTATTACCTGACATCTAGAGAAGTTGAATCGAACATGATTGTGCTGCATGATATAACTGGACTTTCTGTTGAGCCATATGACGACATTGATGTTCTATCGTATGATCATCATCAGTAAAACCACAAAGTGGGGAGGCCATATCCTTTTTGAGCCATTCAATGTCATTGACTAGGAGCGGGGCAAAGTTAGGATCCATTGATATAGTATATTATAAGTCTAGTCTTTTGTTTTTCAATTAATGCACTGCCTCTCAATTCCTGGGACATCATCCCTTTAGCACCCAGTGTGCTCCGGCCGTAGTTCTGTATGTGCAAAATATATAAGATTTGAACTTACAAACTGTAGATTGCATACACAGAGCACAATAAATACCAGAGAAATTCCTCACATTTGGTAAAATTCCAGCACGTATGTAGAAACCAGTTGGTAAATCAGCAACTTTCACAGCAAACGAAAGTTTGAAATCGTTGACACAATACCAGTATGAAGGCAGGACACCGTAGCCAATACATGATACTTGCAGGTGATATAACAACCATTTATTCACGGCTGAGCACATACACAAAGACTAGACCCTAGTATACAAAATTCTAACAATAGAATTCCAACCAGGTAGAAAAATGTACTGTAAGTGGACAGGAGTCAGGACAGTCCAATAGCCAAATAGCAAAAGTAGCAAAGCATTATTAAGAATTTTATTGCCTGTGTCACAGAAGTAGACCACTGTTTTATTATTTTATTCATAGACGTACCAATGTTTTTTGGATTTTTCTAATATTTCAGATATTATTTTATCAGTTGATAGCTCACCCTCATATCCCTCAAAAAGTAAATTGACATTCCTCTCGATTTTTATCTAGGTAATTTAAAGCATTAGTTATTGACCCTGAAACTGTTGAACATTTTAGACGACTAGCTTTATAACTGATGCATAGTAGATTTTTTTTTCTTTTTTTTATGCAGGTTGAATGGTACCTTACCTCAGTTGCAAAAATGGGAACTGATTCAACTACTGTACCTTGCATAAGCGAGTACACACTGTCTTGCCCATTTATCATTTCTTATTTCACCCACTTGCTGTACAAAATAGTGTCCTTGATATGAAGAGACTCTATACAATACACAGATTCACGGTCACTTGACTATTCTCTGTTTTTATTCTAAACTTCTGTAATGCTTCTTTTGATAAAAAAAAAAAAAAAAACAAGAAGATAATGAAAATACGACTCCTGCCTTTTCAGAGACGTTGTAGGCAATTTAGAGGTTTCCTGTCTTGCCAAGAAAGTTCCATTTCGCACATTTCCGTTCTTCTAACTGATAAAGCCTACCATATTTTCACTCAATACTATGGTATGGCATTGTCTTTACATCTTTTTCTTTAACATCCCGATTTTTTCTTTCATAAAGATGTCCTTTACTAGTAAAGCGTATCCTCAATGAAGACTTTTTTTCTCATATTATGATATGATAGGTTAACTCTCTTTTCATAGTCTTGAAACAAATGATAAGCGACAACTGACAAAGAATTTTTTCAGTATTACAATCAAGAAAAATTACCACGTGATATTCGGAGATTTTGTAGAATTGTGTTTGTAAATTATACTCTTTAACGAAACGGTTTCAATTAAAATCTGTTTTCAATCATTGTTTTTTATTTTGCGACCAAATCTAGGATGGTAATAGGGGGCAAAATTTATGTTTTCGAGAACCCTTTTCTGAACACAGTAAAACATATTTCAACTTTCCCCGATTTTCCCTTATTCGGCATTTTTTCCATCTATTGAGTGGCCTATATAGGTAAGTGGAATAGGTGAAAGAAGAGTTTCCTAAATTCCACGATAAACTTTTTACCGAATAATTCTGCACAAATTACCAAATTTTATGAATATACTGTTTATACTACATGATTATATTTTGCCAATAAGATGTTCAATGTGAAAATTATCTGAAATTGGGTCATTGGAATAACAAGGAGTGAACAGAACTAAAAATGTCAGGCGATGAAAGGTTAAATATAGGATATAAGGAGATTACTTGAGCTTCAGCTACATGACAGAAGAGAAGGACAGGTACATACCTATAAAAGAATGGATTAGATAGTGAATAATGGAATGAGGTGAAAAATATGGCCAGTACAAGAAAAGTGAACTTTTGAAGAATAAAACCTTTTTTTTTACAGAGTTGTAACTGCAAAGAGGAGAGAGAGAGAGAGGAGAGAGAGAGAGAGAGAGAGAGAGAGAGAGAGAGAGAGAGAGGAGAGAGAGAGAGAGAGAGAGAGAGAAGGGTGGATGCTAAAAGGATCGGATATAAGAATAAATGATGCAAGCTACGAATCGGGACGCATTCCTGGTTCGAGAGGTTAAACATTTTGAAGAATTGTTGACTGTGAGGAATAGAAGAGAGGCATAGCTTAATAATAAAAGGCATGAAAATGATAGGCTTAGCGTAGGAAAAAAACTAGAAATGATTATCCCAAATATAAGAAAAGAAACTGAAATATTCAAGAAAAAATCAGAAGTGGGAGGAATTTTGAGTAAGGCTGCAATGGTAATATGATAAGTGTCTAACTAGATTTGGGAATATCTGCTCGGCAACTTTGATAATAATATAAGTATCATGGATGAAGATTGAATAAATTAACAATAAAAATCTATCTAATTCTTTATACCTCTGTATAAAAATCATAGAAATACATATGCCATGTAGCATTTCAACAACGTTTGACAATGATTGCAAGCGTACAAAAGCGATAGGATGTTTTAACT
>NC_090732.1:26816934-26829434 GCF_036898095.1 Palaemon carinicauda | reverse complement strand
AGATAGGGTTAGGAACGAAGTGGTGAGGGAGAGAACGGGTGTAAGAAATGAGTTAGCGGCTAGAGTGGATATGAATGTGCTGAGGTGGTTTGGCCATGTTGAGAGAATGGAAAAAGGTTGTCTACTGAAGAAGGTGATGAATGCAAGAGTTGATGGGAGAAGTACAAGAGGAAGGCCAAGGTTTGGGTGGATGGATGGTGTGAAGAAAGCTCTGGGTGATAGGAGGATAGATGTGAGAGAGGCAAGAGAGCGTGCTAGAAATAGGAATGAATGGCGAGCGATTGTGACGCAGTTCTGGTATGCCCTGCTGCTTCCTCCGGTGCCTTAGATGACCGCGGAGGTAGCAGCAGTAGGGGAGTCAGCATTATGAAGCTTCGTCTGTGGTGGAAATGTGGGAGGTGTGGCTGTGGCACCCTAGCAGTACCAGCTGAACTCGGTTGAGTCCCTGATTAGGCTGAAGGAACATAGAGAGTAGAGGTCCCCTTTTTGTTTTTTGTTTTGTTTCATTGTTGGTGTCGGCTACCCCCCAAAATTGGGGGAAGTGCCTATGTATATGGATGGATATATATATATATATATATATATATATATATATATATATATATATATATATATATATATATATATATATATATATATATATATATATATATATATATATATATATATATATATATATATATATATTATACCTACGCACGTCACTTTACATATATAATGAATAGATAATATTTTAATAGCTTCCAAATGTCGAAGAAAAGATATCCCTGGAAAATCTGAACTCCCGATAGATTTATGGATAAGAGGAAAATTGCATTCACATTTTTTCAATCATCATTTGATATTGTCACATGTTTCCAGTTACTTTCTATTTTTCTTTTTTTATTCACATGAGTGTTCATCAGACCTATAACGGTTGAGTTATTATACTTAAATGTTCTTAATTCATTTAAGAAATGAACAGAATGTCCGATTTAATTCAATCAAAAATTTTCTTTTATGTTCATAAACTGACATATTCCAATATAAAATTTATGAATTTAAAATAAAAAAACAAACATATTTTAAGCTTTTTATATATCATTGAAATGTCAAATATATTATTTACGGTTATGACTATATTAAGGCAACTTTTAAATGACTTCTAAAATTCAAAATGAAATCGAATCAGAAAATTTCTCTTTACATTTATATAAAAGCGTCGAAATACAAGAAATATAATAGAAAAAAAACCTTCCCTTTACTTTTCAAAGGGTAGAGCTCGAAATCTCAAATTCCAGTCTTTTGAAGGATATACTCGGCGTACTCAGAAAAACAAATAGAAACTGATAAGTAAACACGGGATGTGTAGTGTTTGATATTTACGCTTTTATGGCTATGTGACATTTATTGAAAAACAAATCTATGATTTTTTTTCAAGAATCGAAAAAGATTTTCCTATATTTCTGTTACTACACCACCTACGAGAAGAAAGAACTTGCAAACTAAGTTGGCAAATATTTCTTGTCGTATTCCGCTCTTCCAGTTAAATGTAAGCAACAAAAGGTTATTAGAATTTAAATGAAGAAATATAAAGGGTCGAATTCCCAGAGAAAACATGGAAAAGCAAATGAGGTAAGCTGGTAATGCGACGTAATATAGAAACCTAGAATACGTGAAACAACGAAGTCCAGACTAATTTAAAAAAAAATAATAACCATAAAAAATAATGGCAAACGTACAATTACTTTTACAAAAAGATTCTTATGTTAAACTATCAGAAGACTTGAAAACAAAAATATTATAACAATCTGGTCTAGAGAAGTCCTACATATGGTCTGAGTTCAGAAAAAATGGATTAAGTATGTGTAAAAAAGGGAAATTTTTATGAAGTTTTCAATGTTTTAGCGTTAGTAAAGCTTAAGGCAACAAAATGTGAGGTACAGAGTATAGAGTGGTAGAAGTTTGAAGGATAGGTAGACCCACGACTGTTCACAAAATAACGGATTACTGGAGGATTTAACCATTTATAAAGGTTTATTGATATCTATAGCAGTCTCTTGTCAAGTTATTAAGAATTCTTTTTCAAATCTTTAATTATGCAAATACCTGATCAGTGCTGCATATTATGGTTAACATAGGGTGAGAGAAGCTTGAAGAAAATGGATACTAGAGAATGTGGGCTTTTTATAAGTCCACAATGACAGATGGAAGAAAGTTGGGAGTATCGTTTTCCCATCAGCAGAGGGTGGAAAGGGAAAATTAAATAAAAATATGAGCACTGCATGTTTATACTTTAATTAGCAGTAAAAAGAAAAATCTACTAAACATAATCCAAATACATATTAAATACTGTATTAGCCTGTATATATTGCATTCAACCCGCTTCCTTCTCTATGCATTCCTACCAGCTTCCGTGTACTTTTCTTTCTTAGCTTATTTTTGATTCAAGACTTTCGAATTATGTACCCTTTCTCCGTCCTTCGCTTTTCCATATTCCCAATCAACCTCAAAATGGTATACTAATATTTTTATTAAATTATACTTTCTACACTTATCTTATTGCATTAGGTTTCTTATAACAAGTCCATATTTTCATAGGAATATTCTTTTGGTAACAGTTATTCTTCATTATCTTGGTTGTCTCTTTTTTTAATTACCTTTATGAATGAAAATATCTTTAATGAGTGTTAATTTTCCTTTTTGGTGATAAAAGTGATGTTATCCTATCCTTATCAAGAAAATTTTTCCTTGGATATAAATAGGACTTCATTGTAAGAGGACTTCATGGTCGAAATTAAGCTTTAGTTTCAGTCACATTTAACATTTCCAACCAAAATAAATAAATCTGAAATTTAGATTATATATATGAGACATTCATCATATAAAGGTTTATCTTCAATATTCTAGATTTTTTTAGAATAATCATCACGTGGTAGAAGAACTATCCATATCTGTCAGAAAAATATTAGCCCAAATTGAAATGGGAAGTAGGTCAAAATTTCTATTTTCAAACATTACCTATAATTCGTTACCCGCAAAGACGCGTAAGCCTCACTATACTGATTAAATACGAGAACTATTTGTGTTTAGTAAGGATT
Organism: Palaemon carinicauda; assembly: GCF_036898095.1. NCBI lineage: Eukaryota > Metazoa > Arthropoda > Malacostraca > Decapoda > Palaemonidae > Palaemon > Palaemon carinicauda. Next base: position 26,826,354 of record NC_090732.1, on the reverse strand, counting down.
TATAATTTACTGTCTGTTGTCATCATGAAAAGAGACGAGAGACGTTAACAATATAGTACGGTTCTATCGTCCTCTGTCAATCAGCGGTCTGGATGCGAGGAGGTAATAGCCAATCAACGTTTCTTTACATCATATGTGCTTGTGCATAGCTTGCCCTCGGTGGTATTCTCTTATAAAATGCAATTCATAGTAGTAATACTAACGTTGATATTCGTAGACCAACAGACGTTCTACATTTGCATCGCCAAAAGAAAAAAGACACATATGAATATATGCGAACATTGATGGCCAATACTTAATTTGACACGTTAGTCTTATGTGTTGATTTACAAACTTTTTCTTTGCCAAAGAAAGTCTGTGGGAGAGGCCTTTTATAGGAAAAAAGTGTAAATATATAATATGCACATCCATTATTATGAAGGAAACTAGTCATATGTTGCTGTGGATGTAAACATATCCTTTGTACTACACGTGTTTCACACACGCTAGTACACTGGAATGGTATTTTTTTTTCTTTTACATATTCAACTCTCCACCTCACTTAACAGAAATTTTTTTAAGCATGCTATGCAAGAATAAGGCTGTTTTAATTACTGTGATATTTTTACCTGAAACCTAGAGTATATAGCCTCGCTATTAGTTGAAATAAAGTCAGTTGCAATCACCTCACCTCTCAATTATAACCTAACGGCCCACTTGCAACATTGGTGATCGCTGCAGGATCAGCTCCCTCCAGCCTTTCCCCTCACTGCTGTGTCTTACTGTTTGATGATGCCACCCTCCAACACTGACTCTTTTATAAATGCCACACTCATGGAACTACCGCCCCTCGTCTGTACAAAGATATCCACCAGGTTTTAGCACAACAAGGTCCAGTTTTCATTTAAGGGCGCAACTAACTCTAGCAAAAATGCAACCTACAGTATGTTCTCCCTGTGATCCCCGATTACACTTTCCTAGAAATCTCAGTTTGGCTTTGTGACCAAGGGCATATCTTAATAGCATACTACACCCTTAAAACATACATCCTGGAGCAGGACTCACTACCACCAACCACCCATTTAGCCAAGCTTTTCAACCGTCTCAACAGTCTTAAGGGAATTGAAAGTCTTCACTCACTATCATGGAAATTATCAATGTCGCTCGTCAGCAATATTCCACAGAAAGCTCACCTTGCAAGGTAAACCTACTTCCTGCCATTGGGTACGACACCTACCCGAACCTGTAAGCGCTGCCATACCCATTGTCAATATTTTGCCCATAAAGGATCTTATGGCCAATGTTGACGCCCTTGTGGACCCCCATTTTACCAAGTCCAATACCTCCATTTACACCTCCAATAAAGTGGACAACTATTCGACATCAACCAAAGCTGATGTGAATGCGGTAGGGCACAAATGCTCACCCTTGACGTGCCAAAGCAGCAACAAAGCTGTCTTCCACCCACATAAGCTATCACTCGCTTAAACTCTAATCAATAACCTCTACAACCACTTATTGACGCCTATTGGCCACAGTTATGTTATTACCTCTCCAGATTTGGAGCTACTGTGAAAAAATGTGCGAATGGTGTTCAATGGCCAAGAAACGTGTGAGTAGGCCATTGCTCATGGTAGTGGCCTCCTCTTTTACTATTTTTTTCTTTTTACAGGATGCAGGTATAGGCGAGAGAGTTTTGGTAAATATGGGTAATTTCCATTTTTCTTTACCAAGGAAACTCTCCAGTATATAGTCTGTTTAAGCCTGCCGACATCGACCAAAGGTGATGTGAATGAGGTAGGACAAAAATGCTAACCAATGCCCCTTACTGCCGCCAAACGGCCACAGTTACGCTACTACCACTCCATATTTGGGGCGGCTGCGAAGAAATGTGCAAACAGTTGTCAATGGCCAAGAAATGGGTAAGTAAGCCATCGCTTATGGTAGCGGTCTTGCTATCACCAATCTTTTCTTTTCACATGAGGCGGGTATTGGCCATAGAATTTTGGTGAACACAGGTGCCTGCCGTTCTCTCTCACCCAGGCCAAACTCCAGGATGAGACGTAGTATGTTTAAGCCTGCCGACATCTGCCTAGGAGCTGCCAACAGATGCCTCATTGCTGATGTAACATTGCCAACCCTCGCGGAAGAATTCCTCTCCCATTTCCACCTCGTGGTTGATGTTGCTCACCAAATGTTAGTCAACGCAGACTATTACTTGTCAACCTCTTCAAGCCATCTCCTTCGACCTCACTCTCCAAATCAGCGAGCCCATGGATGCCTACGCCCACCTCATCAAGTCAAACCTGGAAGTCCTCATTCCTGAACTTCACCAAACTCTCACGGTTCCCGTCAAATATGGTATTTATCACCACATCAAGACAACCGGGTTCACATTGTTCGCTATATTCTGGAGTCTGGCCTGGATCGTTCAGCAGCTGTTAAACAAACTTTTGTTGATATTAAAGAATGGGCCTTTCCCAGAATGCCTCAAGTCTTTGGTCATCAACCTCACACATCTTCCTGAGGAAAGAGGGCTCCCGCATCCATATGGGGATCACAGGTGTATGCAGATAAAGTCAGAACCAGATCATTAACCCCTCCCAATCATCGCCAACATGAGATTCTACTTGCGCAAAGCGAAGTTTTTTTCCACATTTGACCTCCTGAAGTGGTATTATCAGGTGCCCATGAAAACATAAGACATCCCTAAGACCGCCATCACTACCCTTTTTAGTCCATACAACCTCAATTACTCCTGGTTTTAGCCTTCCAAATAGTGGGACCACTTTTTAACGCCTCATGGATGGCGTCATAGGGGACCCCCTTTTATGTAAGTTATGTGGACGACATGCTTATTTCCCCCATGATCTGTGCATTGTTTTCAACCACCTACAGCAGAACGGTCTTGTAGTCTGGTACGATAAGTGTACCTTTGTCTCCAATGAAGTATCACTCATAGGACACTGCATCAATCCTGAAGGAATTCATACTCTTCCTGAGAACTAAAACCCGTTCATAACTTCCCCACGCCCCTGACCATCAAATCACTGCAAGAATTCTTGGACATCATCAATTGTTAACATTGTTTCTTGCCAGCCTTGGCCACCACTCCTCCCCCCTCAAGGGCAATCCAAAAGACGTGAAGTGGGGTCCTCTTGAAGAGGCAGCCTTCTGCAATGCAGAGAATGACCAATTAACTGCTGCTGCTCCCACATTTTCCGTGCCACATGCCCCTTTCTTTCTCTCTACTGATGCCAACAACATTGCTATTGGTGCAGTACTCGAGCTGGTGGTCAATGGCTCACCTCTCCCATTGGCCTTATTCAGTAGAAAACTGTCCAAGGTGGATTCTTGCTACTCTACCTTCGACCGCTAATTGCTGGCAGTGCACTTTGCTGTCCATCAATTTCACCACTTCTTAGAAGGTAATTCCTCCGTCATTCTCATGGACCACAGGCCTCTGGTGTATGCCATCATTTAACAATCCGGCCGTTAATACCAACATCTCTCTGCCATGGCTAAATACAATTGCACCCTTCAACACGTCCCTGGGAATATGAATCCTATTGCCGATGCCATGTGAAGAAAAACATTGCTGCCATTCAGCAAGGATTGGATTACAACCCCTTCGCAGAACACCAACAAAAAGATCCGGAGTAGCAAGCATGTAGGACATCCTGCTCCTCCCTCTGTTAGAAAGACATCGCCCTCAACAACTCCAGAGCCACCCTCCTCTGTGACATTAGTACTAATATATCATAACTACGAATACCTGCTCCCTTCCACTCACAGGTGTTCAATTTCATTCATGTCCTTCCACATCTATCTCACGATATACTGCACAGCTACTGAAGACGAAGTTCTTTTGGCACGGCATTTCTAGGGATTCCAAGGATTGGGCACACAGATTCAGGAGTGAACACCTTTCTTCAACATAGGTGTCGTTTTGCCGACAATCATGTCAGTATAGTAGGTCCCCTACCCACATCATAACAACATCGTTACTTGTTTACTATCATCGACTACTCCACTCACACTTTATATATATATATATATATATATATATATATATATATATATATATATATATATATATATATATATGATAAATTTTGCGCATTTAAACGTGTTTTTCATGTTTCAATTAAGATATATATATATATTAATACATTAAAGTCTCGATTCTCTTAACGACCTCATGATCAGAGTGATTTCGCCTGAAGCTCTGATCCTGATGTCGTTAAGAGTTTCTAGACTTTAATATATTAATATATATGGCTTATTTAAATATATATATATATATATATATATATATATATATATATATATATATATATATATATATATTTATGTGTGTGTGTGTGTACGTGCGTGTGTATGCCAAAAAAAAATCAGTGTGAAAGTACATACGTTCTATCACATTCATTTCTTGTCATAGTTTGAGTTACCAAGACAATCAAATGTATTGTATTTAACCCATGCTGGCATTACTTATTTTTTACTTTCTAGCAAACTTGCAGAGAGAGAGAGAGAGAGAGAGAGAGAGAGAGAGAGAGAGAGAGAGAGAGAGAGAGAGAGAGAGAGAGAGAGACACGGATGGTTGGTTGCTGAGGTGGCATTTAATATTCGTCATGTCTGGTGTTTGCGTCAGCTTTTCACATGTCGTTAAGCCAAAGGGCCATCATTATATGGCCTCGGTGAAGGAATGCGCCCTACTGTCATAAAAGAACGGTTGTTGTTAGACAGAGTTTAAGGCCTAGTCGGGAGAAGTCTTTGGTGCTTGAAAATGTCGAGTGGTATGCATCCGTTTTTCCACCCGTAACTTTGAACATTATGACGATCAATTAGAAAAATAAAACCCTCTCTCTGGCGTAACATTTAGTGAAAGCATAAATTGAATTTTCTTTATAAGAGTTACCTAACTGATTTCAAGAGTACAAAGATTTCATAAGGCTCTAACGTAACGGTCAGTGTTAAACATTTGCTATATCAAAAAGCTTACAATGTGAAACACCCTTTATTAAAAACTGGAAAAGAAAAGGAAAAGAAATAGTGATTTGAAAACTTGCAAAATCGTTTACCTTGCAGTTTCAGTTCTACACGATAACCGGTTTTCTCAAAACTATAGTTTTCTATTTGCTGCACCCAGGAATATATAGAGAAAGTGAACGTTCTTATTCTTTTTCTGAGGATAAGGATAGTTAAAATAGTTTTTTAAATAGAAAGTTAGACAGAAAACGTAGGAGAATAATCGAAGAGAGCTAAGAAAGATAAAGCATTAAATACTAAACCGAATTTCTAAGATTTATTATATATTTAATATCTACCTTTGACGTTCAAACTAAACCTAGATACTTTCCATCCTTTGTTATCTATTTTCAGCTTTAATTAGGAAAGTTTTGATCTCCATACCTGAAAAAAAAAATATCACGATCTAAGCATTATAACAATTAATACTTCTATGGAACTGAAGATCCAAAGAATATCTGATAATGCATTTGGATCTTTCTCGATGTCAGGCAAAAACTCTCCGTCTCGTCGTGCTCGCGTTTTCTTCTTCTCTTTGTTGTTATGTGACCTCCTCCCTTCATCAAGTTCTTTTGATAGAGGAAGTCGGGGCTTGTGAAGAGAATGCCACCCAAGAATTCTTGAGGAAAGTATTTCAGCAAAGTCAATAGATAAAGGATTTGCTGGATTTTATTTTTCTTCCAGACTGGATCTCTTTATTCACTTATTTCCATTCACAAGAAAGTCATCTGATTGCTCTTACTTGCTAAATTTTCTTTGACGTGTATTTATAAATCGTCCTAAATATTTGCCATTTTATTACGGAAAATTAAAGCTAAAATGGATGAGAATGCCATAGAATTTGAACCAAAAATAATTAGTTTCAACTCACTAGATTGTTTTAATTTGAAGAATGACTAAATAGCACTCAATAATTTTGTTTGGTGTAAATAACAACAAAGAATTTACTCTTTTGGTCTACTATTACAGGGACAATGCCATGGTCATGGGCAAGCCAATGGCCCTACGGTAGCAAGCACTCTTGCAAAGCTTAGCCACGGTTCCCTTAAAAGTCTATTTTATTCCACAAGGTAAATACTGATAATGTAGAATACCAACCTTATTACAATGATTATCTTGATAGAGGCAGAATATAACCATCATTATCCTTTTTTCTTGGGATGGTGCTTCTTCACATCCATTTACACGGTAACTAATTACATAATCAGTGACAATTTATTAATGACACTGCGGTAGACGGTCCCGCATAGATGTTCAGTACATCTTTTGCATAAGTGAATATGCTATCAAAACTAAAAGTCACTAAAACACCATGAACCATTCCATATAAACTAAACAGATATGCAAAGTCTTGTGGTGATTCGACGTAAAGGTGTGCCTGTTGAACATCTGTCTTAGAGGATTGATATGGGAAGGCAGATAAATAAAATGGAATATCTATGCGAAGTTATAAGAAAAAAAAGTGAACTGTGATTAGTAGGTGGAATGATCGTGTTTATAGACAGTACTAAGATGATTATGAAAAGGGAAAAGACACTAAAAGATGAAAATTATTGACAGGAGTAGAAAGTTGGGAGTATATATTTGTAAGTGTGAAGTTTTGGGATTGAAAAGAAACCAGGTTAATTACAAAATGAGGATGACTGATTCATATAAAAATGTGGGATTCAATGGAACTCATAAAGGTATAATGAGAGAAAAAGTTAGCAAAAGTATTAGTAAAGCGAGAGACGTTCAAATTTCTTTTATAATGAAATGCAAAGACACTTAAATTGTCCGTTGAAGCCATTATGAGAATGTAAGGAGAGAATGAAGAGAAAACTCTCGTAAAACTGTTGCATTGATATTATAAGTAAATATAATGGAGAAGTGTCTAAGAGTTTGGAAATAACTGTTGCTGCAACCCGGAAACTCAGGCTTGCAGTCATTCCCCTAAGGTTCAGAGAACGATCACCAGGAGTTCTGTGAAAATTCCTGCTTTGTTCTGTTATTCTTTTTATTTATATGTATTTTTTTTTTTCATCGTTTAATATACAGCGAGAAATTTCAGACAAAATATCGTACAAGAGTTTTTTCCAACAATTTCAATAAATGTACAAATGTCAATGAAATGGCTCGCACAATAGGTGACCAGTGATAGAAGTGGCATTAGTCATGAAGCATATCTCATACCGTACCGTTTAACAGATTTCTTAATTGTTATGAGCTGATCCGTTAGGAATTCCGTTGTCCATTTTTCAATTCTTAGCCTGCCCTGAACAAAACGATATATATATATATATATATATATATATATATATATATATATATATATATATATATATATATATATATATATATATATATATATATATATATATATATATATATATATATATATATATATATATTTCCAACCATCCTTCATTCAATGCGAAATGCTGAGATGCTGAAATGTTTGGAAAGGAAGTATTCAGTCGATGAAGAGGATCAGGGGAGTGTGTACGTTTTGCATGCAGCGATTGTTGCAACGCCCAGAGATCATCGCTGAGCACTAATTACATTTATGCCTACGGGGCTGTTTTTCAACTGGCGATTATTGCTACAGTCACGAGCGATCATCGCTGGCTCTAAATAACCGCTCGTTGCAAAACAGCCACATAAAAATAAAAGTTATTAGTGCTCAGCAACTTTTCCTCCGAGGTCATTTCGTCCAACATCTCTTTGTCCACTCCCTTTGGTCCAACGTCTCTTTGCCCGACGATTTTTTAGTCCAACGTCTTTTGGTCCATGTGTTTTTTGGTCCATTGTCTTTTAGTCCAATATCCTTGATTTTTTTAATCAGTCCATTTATTCAATATCTGAACGTAAAATTCGGTAGTTTTGTCTTTAGGTAATCCAATGATTCCTCGGTAGTTTGATTGCTGTTAAGAGCCATTTTCCAAAATAGAAGTGATTCTTCGGTAGTTAGGTTGTTGCTAAGAGATATTTCCCAAAATAGAAGTATTGTTTTGTTTGGAAAATTTAGTAAATTTTTTTCTTGCCCATGAATTCGAAAGGAAGCATCAACACAATGGCAAGATTTCTAACGTCTTCAAAAGGAAAAAAGAAAGTAGTTGACGAGAACAATTACATTTATGATTTTCACTCTCACAATCGAAAATTGGATAAAGATTATTGGCGGTGTGAATTTAAAAAATCCTGCTCAGTGCGGATTCATAGCGTGATACGAAGATACTCCAAAAATTGTGTATGTGTCAGGCGAGCACAAACATCCAGCAGAAACAGCGTTGGTAAGAGCAAGAAAGGCTGTAGCTGAAATAAAGGAAGGGGCAGTTCAAAGCATTTCAAACAGTGTGCGTAATATTATATTAGAGAGTGTAATTAGTCTTGATGAAAACACCCATGCTCAGCTTCCTTCTATCCCAGTGCTTTCAAGAACACTCCATAAGCACAGGAAAATTATCGCCAGGATTCCTACTCTTCCAAGTACCAGACATGGATTTGAAATACCGGAAAGCTTTAGAAATCTTAGTGATGGAGAAAATTTTTTACAATTTGACTCTGGATCACAAGATACAAACAGGATTTTAATATTTGCAACTGACAGTGGACTAAGTGATCTTGCAAAATTTCCTATATGGTCATGTGACGGAACTTTTAAGAGTGCGCCTAATCAGTGGACGCAGCTATTCTGTGTACATGTGCAAATTGGAGAAGGCAGTTTTCCACAACTAAATGCTTTGTTACCCGATAAAACAAAGACAACATATGAGCGATTATTTTCACAGTTAAAAATTCTGCAACCTTTGCTTAATCCAAGTGAACTGATGGTAGACTTTGAAATAGCCATTCAGAGAGCATTCACTTCTATTTTTCCAAATTGCTCAATAGTAGGATGTTTGTTCAATTTGGGACAATCATTATACTGGAAAATTACTGATTTAGGATTACGAGAAAAATACAACACTGAATCTGATTTTTTCTTAAAAGTAAGGTGCTTTTCTGCATTAGCTTTTATTCCAGTAGCTGGTGTTGAGGAAGCATATGAAGAGCTAACAGATGATGATGAAATTCCTGGAGAATTTATTAGTTACTTTGATGTCAACTAAATGGGAGTAGTGAGAGGTTATGGTAGAAGGAGAAAAAGAGAGCCTCCGTTATTTCCAATGGCATTATGGTATGTCAACAGCAGAGTTGTCAATAACTTGCCAAGAACAAATAATGCTTTGGAAGGATACCATTCGTCACTGAAGTTTTCTTTAGGTGCAACCCATCCTAATATTTGGCGGCTGATAAAAAGTTTGGAGAATGAAACTAGCTTGATTCAAACCAAGATAGATCACATTCATCGAGGGGATACAGTACATAAACAAAAAAAAATATTGGCAAATTAATCAGCGTATACATTTTTTGGTTACACATGATTCT
>NC_090732.1:26809434-26811934 GCF_036898095.1 Palaemon carinicauda | reverse complement strand
TAATAATAATAATAATAATAGTAACCTGATTGCTATGTTTTCAACGTTTAGTTATGTATATATTTTGAATAGTAGTTAGCAAATATTTTCAATACTGAATTTACTCTACTGAGGGAATTACTTATACGAGAAAATTTATTTTTTTCATTATCAGATATTTCACATCTAAGAATATTTATATTCCTGATATTCTTGTGTCAAGACTCCAATACTGCTGCTTCTCTGAAAGGATATTAGTTTATTTGTATGATGTTTAACTATTCCATTCGCGTCGTCAACTCTTGTTGGACGTACTAACTGATTGCAAAGTTTAACCACTGTATGATTGATCAATAAAAGTAAGAAAAAACACTTCGTTGTATTAAAATCTATTTATTCTTATAACTACACTGTAGGTCGAATGCTTATAGCACATATGGAGACGATCCAACTCTCTCGGGGTCTCGGGATTTGGACTGACATGACTTGGCGTCGTAAACAAATAAACGATGCAAAATGAGCAATCGAGCATCAACGTGAACGATTCTAATATCAAATTGAATTTCAAATACATTAAAAATCAATTATCATATTCTATTTTTGAGTAAATTTAAGAAAGGATTCAACACTTTATAATATAAGCTATAAGTTATAATTTAGGTGAAATCATGTTCTATCAATGAAATCTGATACAATATCACTTTCGATACATGTAACGCTATGGCATTACAGTGTACAGTTTACATTATACATAAAAAAGAATCTAACCATACCATAGTATTTTTGGAGTAATGAGAAATGGGATATCTCTTATATGGATATTTTATTAATCACAATATCCCAATTTTACATTTCTGTATAACAGGGTTTTCAGAAAATGACATATATGATCTGTGATAAACAATATCTCGTAAATTGAAATGACAGATATTATTCTTATATTATCATTTGTTAGATATGAAAGAAAAAATTCTGAGGTTCATTTACAATTGTCTGCTAGATACGGAGGAAAAATTGTATGCTATAGTGAAATTTCTTAATTTTTTAGACAGAGGGTTTATTTTTTTTTTAATTACACATATTTTGGTGATGTATAAAGGATCCTTATTCTGCCATTCATAAATCTTTACATTCTCTTCACTATTAAGTATATCATACCTTTAAAATTACAATAACATATTGTTAAACACTATTCCTATTACTCAGTTATTAAGAAAAGTGATTTCTGCCTGGAACACTTTAGAGAACTGCCAAACATAGGTTAAATCCAGTAAATAGAAGGTTTTTACAGCCAGCATTAATTTAAAACTGCACTTAATGGAAAGGGTCGTCAAAGTACAAGTCTTCTCCATCTTTTAGAAGGTGAGAAAGTACAAATGTTTTAGTACTTTTTACTTTCTTTATTTTTTTAATATAAATCTATGAAATCTGACTTGAAATGACATTGAGGAATATGATAGGCAATTCCTATCGTTATTGTAACATAAAAGAAATGTACTTACTTCTCTTGAAGTCATTGATATAAGATTGAAAATTGAGGTATAGTAAGAAAGGGAAGTAATTTGCATAGCTGACTCGCAATCAGACTAGGAGGTACCATTAAAATGATGAGGTGTTTCTCAAATGTTTGCTTTAACATTTCAGAGAAGGAAGTTTATTTGGGATGAGCCACAGTTGTTAAGACGGAGTTTCAGCTTTGCTATCCTCGAAAAAAATACATTATATTCTATTCTTAGCATTTCACAATACGAGTCAAGTTCCCGATAAATAATACTTTTGGGGATAATATAAAATTTAATTTGTTCATCCAAAATTGATTGTTAGATATACAATTGGGAATCCAGTAATAAAATAAATGGCAGGTAATAAATAGTAAAAAAACACCAAATTTATAATTAGTTACCCAGTTTAGCCACTGAGTTCTCCATTTGGGTAATTCCCTTTCAAGTATGACTGTATACAAAGAGAAAACTCAGACTTGGAAACACTTAGAGCCGATAGTTTGGTCGAAAAGAAGCAGTACCCAATTACGCAAGCCCTCTCACCGCAGCACTTCGCAAGACAACATTCAAAGCAGACGACTCTAATGTTCTACTGACACGTGAGCGAACACACTGACAGCTTCAATAAATCTCACAACAACAATAACTGAAAACGTTTAAACTGTTCAGAAGATTACACACTCACTCAAAAAAAGGGAAGAAAAGGAATAAACACAATACAAATTTCAAATACACTAGAAAGACAAGGGATAACAACTACAGCGATTCTCTCTCTCTCTCTCTCTCTCTCTCTCTCTCTCTCTCTCTCTCTCTCTCTCTCTCTCTCTCTAAAATCAAAACTTGAAACTGATTATAGTTATAAATGATCCATATATGTTTATCTTGTTCACAATGATACAACCTGTTATTATTATTATTATTATTATTATTATTATTATTATTATTATTATTATTATTATTATTATTATTATTAAAAACTAGAAATACAATATACTAAAATCGCCAGAGTCGAAAAGATA
>NC_090732.1:26801934-26804434 GCF_036898095.1 Palaemon carinicauda | reverse complement strand
ATTATGAGTTTAGATGCTATTATTGTCAATTTTATACAATAGAATTTAATACTGTCCTAATATAGACAGTCTATGATACGAAATATGAGAACGAGCTCACATAAAACACTTAAGGACTAACGTATATACGCATACAGATAATAATCCTAGTGTCAAATACGGCAATATTTATTGAACAACCACATACAAGGTTTTTCTGAACGGTTTAAAGGCATATCAGGAATGGAAGTGGCAAGGGACAGTGACATTGCCCTATATCAGGAAAATGCCGTAGAGATCAGAACCCATTCCCCCTCTCCACGCAAAGCTAGGACCAAGGAGGGCCATGTAATGACTGCTGAAGACTCAGCAGATAGACCTATAGGCTCTCCAAAAATCCTTAGCTCATAAAGATGGTGAGGTTTCAGCGACCAAAGGAAATAACAAGTTTGAGCAGGACTCGAATCCCACGCTGGCTTCCACCAGTCAGGTACGTTACCGCATCGGCCACGACAACACTTACACATATCACATTTTTTTTTTTTTTTTTTTTTGCGGAAAAGTAATTAGAGATAATCCAGAGAACCAAAGATTAGAATCCTATACAGTATATATGTTGTTTGCAGATGCTCTTAGTAGAATATTGACTTATAGAATAAATGACATGTCTAATAAAGCAGACACTGCTCTTAGTTAATGTTGATGTGGGAGATGCTTACACCAGGTTGAATGGTAAAGACTTTAAAAATATCACAATTTTTTGTGATTACGGAGTCGAGTGTAAATTTCTATGGCATTTTGGTAAAGAGAGGGATATGTTGTTACATCCACATAACTTTCTATCTGCGAGATTCCATGGAAATTCCATACTAAATCTGTACATGCAAGTAAAATAATAACAGATATAGTGAAGAAGGATATCGTATCCTTACCTAATATTAATATGGGAGATGAGACCGTCTTTGCAATTGATAAGATATATCTAGTTGATTTAGATAAAGTATTAACTTATATAGCGCATAACACCTTGTATACTGTTTTTAGCTAAAAGAAAAGAAAGGGATTCAACACATAGGATCAGACGTGACTGAGAAAAGAAAAGAAAAGAAAAGAAAAGAAAAAAAAAAAACATTAAGTAGAACCAAGCAGGGATTACAGAAAGGAGAAACAATCAGCAGGTAGGTCATCAAGGATTATCCGTAATTATTCTACAGATAGAAGAAAAAAGTCTCTCAGCTTAATAGACTAGACTCTATTACAGTTAATTTCTTGTTTACATGCCTCCCTTTCATCAGGTAGCTGGGAGTCTATTTTGTATTTCTAAACTAAACTCCTCAGATTTTATTCTAATTACCATGTTTGCATATCTGTGTTTGTGATTTGTAAAACTCAAAAATTATTTGACTGAATCTCATATTTTGTTTGGATGATTAGCCATGACCCATAGAAATTTTGATTGGATTTTGGGATTGATTAGGTCAAAACTCAAGGCAACGGTCAGGAAAAGTTAAAAACGAATCACAAAGCTCAAAAAGCCATTTGACCGAATGACATGAAATTAGTTGAGATGATTGGCCATGTTTTAAGGACAATTTGATTAGGTTTTGGGGGAGATTAGGTCATAGGACAAGATAAAGATTTCGTAAAGGAGTAAAATATCTTGTGGCTATAAATTTTTATCCAATTTTCATGAAACTAGTGCCAAGATATGCATAATTTATTTGCCTATCTTGTGATATACAATGGCATATAGAGATATTATTACCGTTGTTTGTGAATCTATTTGTTTGTATGGCTTTGAGTGTCTGTGATTCGCATAACTCAAATACTGTTTGTCCGAATCTCATGTAATTCAGTGGGATTAGATTTAGGGATAATTGGATCTAAAGTCGAGGATAAGGTCAGGAAAAGTTAAAAAAGGTATTTTTGCCATATTAAAGTCGATATTTTATCTGACTTGCATAAACTTGTGCCAAAATGTGCATATTTCAATTGCCGGTCTTATGAAATATGTTTTGGGAAAGTAGGTATGCGATCCACGGATTGCTCATTCGGAGTGTTTGTTTTCTTTCTTAAAATTCGTTTTTTTTTTTTTTTTTTTTTCGTTTCATGGTTTTAAATCAATTTTATTTTTCACCATTCTATGATCGCATGATACGTATATATACACGTATTTATTAATCAGCTAATGGGTTTGTAGTGTGTATATATATATATATATATATATATATATATATATATATATATATATATATATATATATATATATATATATATATATATAAATATATATATATGTATATGTATATATATATATATATATATATATATATATATATATATATATATATATATATATATATATATATATATTTATATGTGTATATATACATATATAGATATAGATATATATATATATATATATATATATATATATATATATATATATATATATATCTATATGTATATATATATATATATATATATATATATATATATGTGTGTGTGTGTGTGTGTGTGT
>NC_090732.1:26781934-26794434 GCF_036898095.1 Palaemon carinicauda | reverse complement strand
AACTCGCCACTGACTATCCTGTTTTAAAAAGTACATTGTATTTTTGGTGTTGTGCAATTAGTCTGTGGTGTTAAAGAATAATTTTGACTAATAATGAAAAGTTCTGTATATATAGAGATATGAATTATATAAGGAATTCTGGTATTAAATGTTCCTCCATATTCTTACTATATATAATTTGTATATATATATATATATATATATATATATATATATATATATGTGTGTGTGTGTGTGTGTGTGTGTGTGTGTGTGTACAGAGCATATATACAGTATATATGTTAATGTGTGTATGTGTGTGAAATGTTTATATCACTCGATTATTCTATTTCTAGTTATGCATCATAATCTAACATTAAATAAATTTTAAGTGGGTCAGCAGCTTGCTTGATTTCATCATCAAATGTTTATGATGCCTGTCTTTTCAATAATCATTCATTATAAATTCATTCCTATAACCCCCACTGCTTTTAAACCTGATCTCAGGCCATAAATCAGTATTCTATCTTCACCACCGAACAGAGATTCTCTGTACTATGAAATTCAATGAAAACCTCAAAGTGTAGTGCAGCTTTTCCAAGATTTATTAGGTTTGTTGAAAAGCTCTCTAACATTTTACTAATATTGATCTGAATAACAATATTTGACATAACATATAAACTGTTAAAACACTAATGATCATGGTATGGGTTGATCTGGTATATCCTGATTTTTGTGGAATCTTATTTGAAAGGCACTGAGGTTGTTAATAAGTAAACATATAATACTCATGATACTAAAGACAATCTGGTGAAAAAATTATTGGTCGTGTATTTTAGAATATTTCTTCATAAAAGTTGCAATGTCATAATATATAGTTGGCTAGATTGATATAAGATATTTATGCCAAAGTTTAACGGAACTGAAAAATAAAAGTAGTTTCTCTTCAGGCTAAAAAGAGTCAGGACCGAATCCGCAAGAAATGTTAAACCCAAATCATCGAAAAACGGAGGCGAGAAGGCATCGTGATAAATGGCACTACAGGTAAAGGAAGGCAGTGAACCGAACATAAGGTTAGGTCAGGTCTATAGATGATATGCAAGAAGCTGTGCTGGTGAATATCAGAGACAGGTGACTTTTTCTTGAGAAATATACAAAAAAATGTAAGTACCCACAGAAAGAGAATGATAACCTTGACTGTTTGAATACAACTAATTCGGACAATTACGAAACTATTGGAGTAAAACCAGCATTTAAAAACCTGGTCAAAATTAACTAACAATTAAAAGTATTTTTTTTTTTTTTTTTTTTTTAATAATTTATCATCAAAGTTGATGTTGGGAGAAAAATTGATGAATGAGAAGATAGTATCCTACAAAATATGACAATTGTCCTCAAAACATCAAATTTATTAAATTACAAAATCCTCTTAATTACCACGGTTTACGAGACAGATGGTAGTTGGCGATAAGAGGTATCAAGCCAAGATGGCCGTCGCGGATAAAAGTAAAAAAAAAATTTATTGAAAAGTTAAAGGTGAATGAGAAGAAGACGATAGATGAAGGAAAGGGAGTAAATAACGAGCCATTCCAGTTACCTGTTTTCCATGAATGAATAACTCTCTCTCTCTCTCTCTCTCTCTCTCTCTCTCTCTCTCTCTCTCTCTCTCTCTCTCTCAATTTATTTAGTTCTGCTCCTGTACTCGATATCCCCCTATCCGATGCTAGAGCGCCCTCCATTCCTCAAGCTCCATAATGCCACACTCGGTAACTTTTGATGAAAGAGGTCACGAGTAGCGAGCAAACAGACAGCTAGTGATGCAGCCCCAAATGGTTCAAAGCCAAAGTGATTATATCCAAAGTACCGGGCGATCGAACCTTCCTCGTTTATTAGACTTAATGGTTGGTCGTGAATTTCGTTTCTATGTTTTTCTATGTTGGGTCATTGGAATAAAGAGTGGAATTTATTATTGTTCTGTTATTATTTGAGAATTATCGTGATATCGGGTGATTGTCTAAAATAAATATTTGGTAATAGCAAAATTTACAGTTGATATTCATATAGATAAGCTTTGAACCTAATGCCATTATTTAATGTTTCAGAAACTATTCAATTATATTATTAATATCTTAACTAAGCTACAACCCTAGAGGGAAAAGTAGCATGATCAAAGCCCAAGTGCTCAAATAGGAGATAGTACAGTGACGAAAAAAATAAGGAAATATATAAACTGCAAGAGAAGTAATGAACAATTGAAACAAGGTATCTTAAGGATTGTTACAACATCAAAGCAGACCTTTCATATATAAACTATGAAAAGATACTTAAGTCAGCTTGTTGTACAACTCTTGTGTCACGCAATCGTGCATAGTAACGACATTTCTCTTTTTGTATATGTTATCCTTTGTATCTTCGCTCTCCCGTCACACTGACAGCCACTTGTATTAACATATCTGCCTATTTCATTGTTAACTGTTAACTGAACCAGTTGCCGGTTGGACAAGAAATAGCATGTTTGTATTTTGTAGTTTGTACTCAGTTGCTTTCATCCAGTTTTGAGTCAACACCTAATCCTGACCCCAGAAGTCAACTCACTCCTCCCGCCTCCCCCCCCCCCCCCTCACTGTTACTATGGCCACCCAATTGAAACTTTCGTCGTTCGCCAGTGGAGAGGCGTTTACTTCGTTTCAGTGCGCAGAAGTTCAGTTCCGCATCAAAGGGTGACTCGCTCTACCACCAAAGGACACCTTCCCGAAAATCTCCGACTGGCTTTGTGAACAAGGAGACACCCAAATAGCGTATGACGCCCTCAAAACATATCTTCTGCAGCAGTAATTGCCGTCACCAGCCGCCCGTATAGCAAAGCTTTTTCAGCTCTCTCTACAACCGTTGGGGAACCAAAAGGCTTTGCTCGCCCTTAGGGAAATGACCAGTATCGCTCGCCTGCAACATGATGCTGACGGCTCTCCTCGTGAGTTGAACCAACTTCGTGCCCTTTGGGTATGCTGTTTATCCAAACCTGCACTTGCTGCCATACCCGATGTCGATAGTTTACTCATAAAGGACTTGATGACCAAAGCCGATGCCCTTATGGACAGCAACTTCACGACCTTTAAGACCTCCATCAATGCCTCCACTCCTGACGAAGAGGACACCAATTTCAAACGTCAACCAAAGCTGACGTTAATGCAGTAGGACACGCGCTTACCCTGTGACGTGCCGGAGCAGCGACAAAGCAACCCATCCCCCACCACTCGCTCGCGGCCCAACCAAGGACTTTTACAGCAACTTACTGCTGCCTATTGGCCGCAGGTTTGCTACTTTCATTCCATATTAAGGGCTGCCGCGAAGAAATGTGCCAAGGATTATCAGTAGTAAAAATATGTGTAAGTAAGCCATCGCTCACGGCAGTGGCCTCACGTATTTCTAATCTTTTCTTTTTACATGATGCAGGAACGGGCGTGCGATTTTTGGTAGACACGAGTACTTGTCTTTCTCTTTTGCCAAGTGAACTCCTAAGGATATGGCGTAGTCTGTCTAAGTCTGCCGAAGTCTGCCTGGTAGCTGCCAACGGATCTGCAATACCCACCTACAGTTACTAAAACCTCACATTATCGTTTGGAAACGGAAAATTTAAGTGGAACTTTCTCGTTGCTGATGTTACATTGCCAATCCTTGATGTGGATTTCCCCTCTTATTTCCACCTTCTGGTCAATGTTGTCCACCGACGATTGGTCATCGCAGACTTGTATTTGTCAACACCTCTTAAACCTGTCCCTTCCAGACTCGCTCTCCACATCAATGCACCCACGGATGCTTACGCCCACTTCTTCACGTCGTACCCGGAACTTTAATGTCACCTGGGCATCCTGCTCCACCGCCTACAACAAAATGGCCTTGTAGTCCGGTACGGCAAGTATACCTTTTGCGCCAATGAAGTGTCGTTCTTAGGGCACCCGTCACTCCTGTAGAAGTCCATCCCCTTCCTGAGAAGGTAGCAGCCATTCAGAATTTACCCACGCCTCGACCGTCAAAGCAATGCAGGAATTCCTGGGCATAATCAACTATTATCACTGTTTTTTGCCAGCCATTGCCGCTACTCTACTCCTCCCTCTAGGGCAAGCCTAAAGACCTGAAGTGGGGTCCTCTTCAAGAAGATCCCTTCTGCAACGCAAAGAATGCCCTATCAACCGCTGCTGCTCTCACTTTTTCCGTCCCATATGGCCCTCTCCTTCTCTCCTCCGATGCCAGCGACGTCCCTATTGGTGAAGTACTCGAACAGGTGGTCAACGGCTCGCCCCGCCCATTGGCCTTCTTCAACAGAAACCTGTGCAAGGCAGATTGGGTTATGCTACCTTCGATCACGAATTGCTGGCGGTGCACTTGGCTGTCTGTTACTTTTGCCATTTCTTAGAAGATACACCCCTTGTCATTTGCACAGACTACATGTCTCTGGTGCACACCTTCACTCAACAGTCTGACGCCTGGTCCACCATTCAACGCCGACATCTCTCTGCTGTGGCTGAATACAATTCCACCCTTCAACACATTCCTAGGAAAATTAATACAGTTGCCGATGCCCTGTCAAGAAACACGTTGGCCGCCATTCAAGTGGGATTAGATTACAACGCCTTGGCTGGAGCCAAACGGCAGGATCTAGAGTATCAAGCATGTAGGACATCGTGCACATCCGTCCGTTGGGAAGACGTCCCCCTCGACGACTCCAACACTACCCTCCTCTGTGACATCAGTATTGGTAGACCGCAACCGTTGATTCCTGCTCCCATGCACCGACAGGTGTTTGATTTCATTCACGGCATTTCACATCCCTTTCGCCGTTTTACTGCTGCTTAACACGAAATTCATATGGAACGGCATTACTAAGGATGCTAAGGATTGGGTCCGCTCCTGTACTTCTTGCTTAACTTCCAAAGTACATCGACACACGGATTCAGGAGTGGGCACCTTTCCTCAACCTTTTCGCACACATTCACATCGATATTAAGGGCCCCCTACCCACATCACAAAGAAAGCGTTACCTGTTTACCGACATCGACCAATTCGCTTGTTGGCCTAAGGCCATTCCCATGGAGACTGCAACGTCCACCTCATGTACATCTGCCTTACTCTCAGGATGGATAGCAAGATTTGGTATCCCTGAGCATATTACTTCTGATAGGGGTACCACTTTCACCTCTCAATTGTGGACATCATTAGCAAATCTTCTGGGCATCACCTTACATCAGACAACTGCGTACAACCCTGCTGCTAATGGAATGGTTGAACGTTTTCATCGTACCCTCAAAGCCGCTTTGATATCCCGCTGCAAAGACTCAAACTGGTTTACTCAGCTTCCCTGGGTCTTCATTGGACTAAGGACCACTCTTAAAGACGCCCTAGATGTCTCAGCAGCTGAAATGATGTATGTATACCCGTTGGTGGTCCCTGCCGAATTCTACAACCTCCTACGACGTTCTGCAGTGCATTCTCTCATGTCGTGGGAAAATTTACTCCATGCCGCCTGACTCACAAGCCCCTAGTGAGGCATCACATACTGATAGACTTGCACTCTGCAATGCACGTCTTCCTACGCAACAACACTAGCAAGCCACCGCTAACGCCCTCTTATAGGGGTCCTTTCCTTGTGATCAGACACAATCTGAAAGCATTTCTACTAAACATTCTTGGCAAAGAAGACTGGGTCCCCATTGATCGTCTAAAACCTGCTTATCTCCTGCCAGATGACTCGCCTATAGTTCGTCTCTCGAGATCTGGGCGCCCTATTTAACATATACAGTATGTAATTTTTAGAGGAGAGCAATGTATCACCTGTGTGTCACACGATAGTACATAGCAACGACATTTCTCTTTTTGTATGTATTATCCTTTGTATCTTTGCTCTCACCGCGCTCTGACACAAACCGGTTGAGGGTTGGACAATAAATAGCATGCTTGTATTTTGTGACCTTCTTGCCGAGACCTAGTGTGTATATATACCCGATGTGTCTATAATAAAGTACTCAGTTACTTCCATACCACTTTTGAGTAAGAACCTACTCTTGGCTCTTCACACTGTTCAAGTAAAAACATTCGCTGCAAGTTTGAACTTTTGAAGTTCCACCGATTCAACTACATGATTAAGAATATCATTCCACAACTTAGTCATAGCTAGAATAAAACTTTTAGAATACTGTGTAGTATTGAGCCTTATGAATAGAAAAACGGAAAATAAAATATCTGAAAATAGAAATTCTGGTTTCACATATCTAAAGGATTATTCTTGGAAAGTTGTTACAATTCACCATCACCAGAAGCTTGTACAAGCTTATACACGGTACAAACTTGTGTATTTCCTGAAATTCAAGTTGTTTCAAAGCATTTAATAAGAGAACTAGAACGTCTATTAACGATTTATATGTATTATACCTTTTCTCAAAATATTATGTAGGTAAACAAGCCTTGTCCATCCCATCACACCAGCTCTTATAAGTCCATGAAATTAAGATACTTTTTACCCGACCAACAAGAGAGCATTCATAGAAAGCTTATGCGTGTTTTAGGTGGTGGCTATCTTCTTCACAACTGGTATATCTGGAGTGTGGAGAATGAAGGCAAGACTTTTATTAAAAAAGTCTAAATGTCTAGTTTACAACCGATATATATTCCAACATTGTCTCCGTTGTAACAGATATTTCTTTCAATAATTCTCCTAGCATTGACTTGTCTATGTCAAACCTGCTTCTAGCTTGTATGACAAATTATATCTGTTTATACCTATATAAGATGATTCAATGGTTAGAAAGCCATGAAAGTAAAGATCGTATGTGTAATCAGAACTGACAGGAATACTCTTATCGAGAATATGCAATTGATAGATTTCCCATCAGGATTAAGCGATAGAATGATGCTTTCCAGAGAGAGAAATACTATCTCACGATGAATAACTATAGAATAATAAGCGATAGAAATATTCTTCTATGATAAATGTGATTGAATGATGTGGTCAAACAAATCTTGCATGAAAAATGAGGAGGAAAAATAAGCTTTCAAGAAACATGAAAAATAAGAGTAAAAAATATAATTTCCTGGATCATGGGCAACAAAATGTTGCTTCATAATCAGTAACAAAAATTCCATTCGTATATATCAGAAAAAAGGCTTTCATAAAAGAATAGTAAAAAAAAATGGTTTTCTGAGATATAAAAAAGGAAACTTTTTTTCTTTTATGATAAACAAGTTATAGAAAGTTGTGGCGGGATGTTTAAAAAACAAGCCCCACACCCTGAATCACACCTACAGACAATTGTCTCAACAAAACAAACTTTCCCCTTACGTTATCTATACCAGACTCTTTAACAGAAGGTAAAAAAACTAAACATAACCTTAAAACTATATATTTCATACAAACTATAACGCTCAACATAAACAAAAAAAAAACACACTTATCAATAATCATACACTTAACACAAAACCGGTCTTAATCATACCACCATTCAATTAAACCCTCAAAATAAATAACGCTTAACAACTTACAAAACATACAATAAACGTAACATAATTCAAATAAACCAAATTTAAACCCTAACAAAACTTAAAACTAAACCGCACAACCAATATGTAATTCTGAGTGGACACTTTCGTCCACACAAGGCCAACAGTCTTTTGTAGCCAAAAAAACACAACTCTGCAGCAACCGGACCGCTGAAAAATGTTAATGCACAATTGCACTTATCATCATCGTCATCATCATCATCATCTAATATATCAATATGCCAAACCAATTCCTTAAACCGGGCGGGGTCGTTACAGCATCTATTTCATCAAGATCCACAGAGCAATCCAATCAGGTCCTTAAACAATCCAGGTCATCAATAATTCATTCCAAATCTGAGCAGTCGTATCAAATTCCTTAAACAAGCCAGGTCGTCAACAATCACATTCATATAAATCTCTCCCCAAAGGAGGAATCGCAGCTTTGAAAATCAAAAAACACTTCCACGCTGGTCGAAAATATATAAATAGTTATCCAGCACTCACACAACTGCCTTAAGCTGCAGTCAAATAAAAAAAGCATTCGCTCCGAAACATTCACCACTGTCGTAACCTAACTAAAAAATGTAAACAAACAATCTCATTTGTACCAACAGTCTTTCTCACCACCAACGATCATTCTCTAACTACCACTTGCTCTTCGGCGCGCACCGCAGTCACACAAACACACAAACACACACACAAACACACACACACTCTCGCGCGATCTAGCAAAACTAAAGCAAATGAAATTCTCTCTCTCTCTCTCTCTCTCTCTCTCTCTCTCTCTCTCTCTCTCTCTCTCTCTCTCTGGATTTGGCAAAAAACAAAAAAAAATAAAAATAAAGTAAAAATAAATCCTCCACAAAGTGATTTTATAATCAAGAAGAGTAATAGGAACAGGCCTTATAATGGCTAAGCATTAAAAAATACGAGAGAATTCTTTTTCATGAGATATAAAGAATGTACATCTCATATATATTTTATAGAGAGTAACCAATAGAAAGATTGTATTGCGAAATATAATTGATGAATTTCGCATTGATCAGGAATAGGAGACTGAAAGAATTCTCTCTATACAATAAGATATAAAAAGATTTTTTCCTAAAAAAACATTTCCCCAAAAAGAGCATGCAAAAACTGTGCGTTCATGAATAATAAGTGATAAAGAATATTTTTTCACGCAGTATATATGAAAGGAAAAGATACTTTTATGAAGAATAATAGAGAGAATGGCGCTCTCTAGAGGAGTATACAATAGAATGATGTTTCTGTAAAGAAAAATTGCCAAAAGATCCACTCATATAAAAAACAATAGAAAAAGGATATGAATAATAAGCAAAAAAATAATGATAGTCCCTTTCATGACGAATAGGCTATAAATAGATTACGACGAATAAGAAAAAATCCTCATAAAAATAAGGAATAATAACATACCTTAATGAAAAATAAGGTTTAAATTTTTTTTAAGTTTGAAGGTCACTTATAAATGCCGGAGACAAGGGATAGTGACCATTGCCCTATCAAGCAGGACAGTACCCTAGAGACTGCCTTGGATCAGCGCCGAAGCCCCCTCCCCATCCAAGCTAGAACCAAGCAAAACCAGGCAATGACTGCTGATGACTCAGCAGATAGAGCTATAGGCTCCCCCAAACCCCCAATCTATAGCTCACAAAGATTGCGAGGTTTCAGCGACCAAACGAACTAACGAGTTTGAGCTGGACACTAACCCAAATCTGGCGTTCACCAATCAGGGACGTTACCGTATCGGCCACCACAACTCTGAAGGGCAAGAAGAGTAATCTTAATAGGATAACATGATTCTTTCGTAAAGAAATAAGGCACATAGAATTTATTACAGGAAAAAATAACTGATAGAATTGTTGCTTTTATGAAATGAGAGTAAAAGAAAGATATTCAAATACAAGGCTGTAGAAAGATTCACTATAGAGAAATAAGCGATGGAATAACGATTCCAAGAAGAATAAGCAATAACAAGACTGATATTATTATTATTATTATTATTATTATTATTATTGTTATTATTATTATTATTATTATTATTATTATTATTATTATTATGATGATGATGGTGATGATGATGATGGTTATTATTATTATTATTATTATTATTATTATTATTATTATTATTATTATTATTATTATTATTATTAGCCAATCTACAACCCTGGTTGGACAAGCAGAATACCAAATGGCCAAGAGCTCCAATACGGAAAGGAATTGAGGAAAAAACAAATAAACTATAGGAAATTAATAAAAACAGGAAATATTCTAAGAACAGTAACAACGTTAAAATAGTTGAGTTATATAAAAGCTATAAAATGAGGTCCTTGTTAATCTGATCTACAACAAAGCTTTTACAAAGAGTTTGAACTTTTGAATTTCCATTGATTCAAGTTTCTGATTGTTAAGACCATGCCTAATTCTGGTGAAAGTTAGAATAAAACTTTTAGAATACTGTGTAGTATTATGTCTTATGATGGAGAAGGTATGACTGTTGGTTTTCATTGTATACCTGATGGTAATACCTCCGTCGAGGAAGATCTGAGTGCAAGAAATGATCTGAAATATCAACAGTCCTATGCGACAGGTATAAAGAAGAAACCGGAGGACAGTGCTAGAGATTAATATCATATTAGAAATAAGGAATTTATTACTCCAAGTGTCTATCCAACAAATTAAGAAGAGACTCGGCAGCTGAATACCAGATAGACGAACAATAATCGAAACAAGACAGAATCATTTAATTAAAACATTGAATGATCACCGAAAATCTAAAAAAGTTTTTCCATAAGTCAGTTTCTTTTGCAATTATATATACAATATAATGATGCTTTCGTTAAGTAAAAAATATTCAATGACTATATAAATGAGGATAAGTGATAATGGGTTACCTTTGTGCGAGGCGCCGATTAGGCGATAACTGAGAGACGAGGGGAATTCAGCTAAACTTTATGAAACAATTATCGAGTTTATATACAGCGACTTGCGAGGAAAAACGTCACAGATATTCAAACATGGTAATGCATGATAGCATGATAACACATATTTGTATATCAACAGTGCAGGGAAGAGAGAGTGATAAGATAAAATATCAAAACCGTTGCAATATACGTGCGTGTATTTAGCACTTGCGATACACCTTCATAAAGAATATGAATAGAAACTATCTCTAATAAAGAATAGCTGAAAATGGATTTCCATAAAGATATTTGCTATAATTAGATTCTTCATCCCGAAGAAAACAATGGATTTAAGCATCCATAGATACTAAGCAATAAAAAATTATAACATCAATAACAAAAAATAATATTATGTTTTCTTGGTAAATAGGTGACAAATATGAAATCATATGTTAAGTAAAAGACTCATTATCACATATTTTTTTCCAAAGAATTAATTGATATAAGTTGCTTTATTGAGAAATAACTTGTAAAAAAGATTTTATTCATGGAAAAATATCCTATACATTGTCCTTTTTGAAGAATAAGCAATAAAACAAATATCATAAAGAATATTAAGAAAAAAAAAGGTTACATCATTAATCAGCAATATAATGATTTTCTTATAAAAAATAAGCTAGAGTAAGACATTTTAATAAGTGATAAGTGATATGAATATTTTTTTTTTCATGAAAAATCAGCAATAATATGATGCTCATGTGAAACATGAGAGATGAATATTTTTTTTTTTTTAAGAATAAACGGTAAAAAAAGATTAGATCAGTAGGAATAAGTAATATTAAGCAAATTTCGTGTAGGCTAAGTTATAAAAAGATTCCTTCAAAGGAAAATTTTTTCATAAAGAAATAATGAAAGAAAGATTTTCTCATGAAAATATAGGTGTTAAAAGAGGTTTTGAAGAAGCAAAATAAATAATGAATTGTGAATGATACTAGTTAAAATAGAGGGTTTTTTTTATGAATAAGAAAAGACACAGATCTTCATATGGCAAAGAATTAAAATAAAAAATCTTTAAGAATATCGTGATTATATGTAGATTAAAAGTAAGAAATAATTTATGCATTCATGTTTGAAACAAATATCAATTTCTTTCATGAATAATAAACGATAGATTAGTGCTTTAAAAAGAATAAGCAATTTAAAGATGATCTCAGAAAGAATTTCTGATTAGAATTTCTCTCCAAAATAACAAGCAAAACAGAGATTCGTCCAAAAGGAATAACAGATAGACTTAGGATCTAATGAAAATTTAAGCAAAGATAGAAATGTTCTCTTAAAAATTATTTGATAGAATTATATGATGAAGAAACGAGGGAAGAGCATCTGATTTTGAATAAATAATTAAAATATTTTTTCCACGAAGAACGAAAAATAAAATGATTCAATTATACAGAAAATAGAATGGAAAGTTATTTCCTAATGAATAATCGAAAAGTTAATTTTTTCTAATAACATTGGATAGAATTATATTTTCTGAATGGTGCGCAGTCAAAATATGATCTAATGAAGATTGAGCAATAGAGAGATGTTTTAACTCATGAAAAAATAAGCAACAAGAAGATCATCTTCTAAAGAGAAAAACATTGAAAAAATAATGCATTTATTCTCGATTCTCGTATGAAGAATATGCGG
This sequence comes from Palaemon carinicauda, assembly GCF_036898095.1. Taxonomy (NCBI): domain Eukaryota; kingdom Metazoa; phylum Arthropoda; class Malacostraca; order Decapoda; family Palaemonidae; genus Palaemon; species Palaemon carinicauda. The sequence continues at coordinate 26,782,309 of NC_090732.1, read as the reverse complement.
GAATAATATGCTTTCATCAAGAATAGTCAACAGAAAAAAAAAATTCCAGGAGAAAGATTTTTCATAAAGAATTAGCAATGTAAAAATTGTTCCATGAATAACTAACAATAAACTATGTGTTTTATTGAAAAAGAAACTATGAAAGAGATTTTTACAGAAAATATTTTTTTTTCATGATTGTTCCACGAAAATGGAATGATGGGGCATGAAAAGCTTTTCATATGAAGACTGGAAAGCGAGGTTATGCTTTCTTGGCAAATAAGCGATAGAAAAAAATAAGTAATTTTTAAAGAATATCTGGTTGAATGAAACTCGAATAAGGAATAACAGGTTTAATTATTCTCTTTACTCTTTAATGAAGAATGTTGAAATACC